>NC_046980.1:1964599-1984383 GCF_009769545.1 Cyclopterus lumpus
AGGACGTCACACGAACCGCTGTGAGAGGATGTGAAACAAATACGCGAGGACGAATAATCTGAAATAAAACCGTTTTTTCTCCAGAATTCGGTTGGATCAGGGCTCCGGATCCAAAGCCGCCGGTCGAGGTGGTAAACGGCCGCCATGCTAATGCGGTGGATATGTCCGGCGGCCCCCCCCGACTGCAGAGCTCTCCCTTGTGGGCGGAGAGGGAACGCGTGATGGATCGGCCGGACGGACGGAACAATATCAGCTGCTCGGTGTTGCCGGGTCCGCTTATTTCCCATGGTGCCCTCGTGGGTCGGTCACCAATGGTGCTCCAAGCGCGTCCTCACTCACAGACTCATTTTGCATTCTTTAATACTGCATGGAGCTCATTTAGAGGGTGTGTGTGTGTGTGTGTGTGTGTGTGTGTGTGGGGGGGGGTCATGGACACATATACAAGCATGCAAACGCACTTTGTAATTTCCCCCTCTCACCACGGCGCTCTCAGGGGTGTATTTTAGGATGTTGCAGGGTTTAGGATTGATGTGGTTACACATGGCAAATGGTGTGTGTGTGTGTGTAAATGATTGTTTTTGTATCATCCGTATGTTTTTGTGTGTATACATGTGCATGGAAATAGATATGTGTGCATTTATATTCCCTTGCTCTACTAACACCCTTTCTGCTGTTCTCTGATTCATCAATCACGTTGCCACTTTAATTTATGTGCCACTTCTGGTTGTATATATTTGGGGAGGGGGGGGGGGGGTTATCACCACTGTGCAGTTGTGGGGAGAAGGGGCTTTGTGGCATACATATTGCTTCTTTAACCCTTCACAAGCACAGACAGATTCACCGTTTTGACTGAAAAGTGAATTGATATAAAAATAGTAATAAAGGCGCGAATAATTATGTCTAATTGCGAAGAAAGAATCCTTTATTCCGTTTCCATAGACACAAGTGTTGATCTGACACAGCAGACACTGTAAACAAGTACTCTGGAAGTAAACACCTTAAAACCAGAGAGAAGCTGCGTCATAAAGATGTTGACCCACTTCAACTGATGTGTTGCAGGATCAGACCGGAGGTCAACGGTTATAGGTTGAGGGGGTCATGCGAGTCACGGCTGGATGAGGTCAGTGTGAGGTCATTTCCGTTTGGGGATCCCAAGCTATTCTCGTCCATCACATCAGGCTCCCTAAGACCTCTTCCCCCCCGGAGCCTCCGTCTGAGTCCCTGCTGTCAGCGTGATGTACAGCAGAAGGCAAGAGATGGCGAGAGTGTGGAGGGAGTCTGTTGGGGGGGGGGGGGCACATTGCATGCTCATATAGCTCTTGCTCCCCTCTCGAGATTGTACACATTTCAAAGGAAGGTTTTCCACGATATAATTTAAAATAGATGTTATTGGCTCCTTAAAATAGGTAGAAGCCACCAGATAAGGAAAGTTTGAGCTCTGAACTTTATCAGAATTACTTTTCCATGGCATGCAAAGTCCAACAAATAGGATTTAATGCAACTCAGATGCCAGATAAAAGATATTGACGCAAACCGCAGGATTCAAGCGTATCGTAACAAGCGTAATTAACATAACAAGCGTTATTAACGTAACAAGCGTTATTAACGTAACAAGCGCAACGGAAAGTAACAAGCGTAATGTAACAAGCGTTTTAACGTAACAAGCGTAATTAACGTAACAAGCGTTATTAACGTAACAAGCGCAACGTAAAGTAACAAGCGTAATGTAACAAGCGTTTTAACGTAACAAGCGTTATTAACGTAACAAGCGTAACGTAACAAGCGTAATTAACGTAACAAGCGCAACGTAAAGTAACAAGCGTAACGTAACAAGCGTTATTAACGTAACAAGCGCAACGTAAAGTAACAAGAGTAACGTAACAAGCATTATTAACGTAACAAGCGCAACGTAAAGTAACAAGCGTAACGTAACAAGCGTTATTAACGTAACAAGCGCAACGTAAAGTAACAAGCGCAACGTAACAAGCGCAACGTAAAGTAACAAGCGTAACGTAACAAGCATTATTAACGTAACAAGCGCAACGTAAAGTAACAAGCGTAACGTAACAAGCATTATTAACGTAACAAGCGCAACGTAAAGTAACAAGCGTAACATAACAAGCATTATTAACGTAACAAGCGCAACGTAAAGTAACAAGCGTAACGTAACAAGCATTATTAACGTAACAAGCGCAACGTAAAGTAACAAGCGTAACGTAACAAGCGTAACGTAACAAGCGTTATTAACGTAACAAGCGCAACGTAAAGTAACAAGCGCAACGTAACAATCGTTTTAATGTAACAAGTGTAATGTAACAAGTAACAAGTGTTTTTAATGTAACAAGCGCAACATAATAAGCATAACGTAACAAGTAACAAGCGTAATGTATCAAGCGCAACATAACAAGTGTAATGTATCATGTAACAAGCGTAAAGTAACAAGCGTTTTAATGTAACAAGCGTAATTAACGTAACAAACGTAACGTAACAAGCGTAATTAACGTAACAAGCGTAATTAACGTAACAAGGGTAATTAACGTAACAAACGTAACGTAACAAGCGGAACGTAACAAGCGTAATTAACGTAACAAGCGCAATTAACGTAACAAGCGTTATTAACGTAACAAGCGCAATTAACGTAACAAGCGTTATTAACGTAACAAGCGCAACGTAAAGTAACAAGCGTAACGTAACAAGCGTAACGTAACAAGCGTTTTAATGTAACAAGTAACAAGTGTTTTTAATGTAACAAGCGCAACATAATAAGCGTAACGTAACAAGTAACAAGCGTAACGTAACAAGCGCAACATAACAAGCGTAATGTAAGAAGTAACAAGCGCAACATAACAAGCGTTTTAATGTAACAAGTGTAATGTAACAAGTAACAAGTGTTTTTAATGTAACAAGCGCAACATAATAAGCGTAACGTAACAAGTAACAAGCGCAACATAACAAGCGTAATGTAACAAGTAACAAGCGTAATGTTCCTGATGACTTAACGTAACGACGTTGCTCTTCATGAGGTTCTGTTGGGACGGTTTAACCTCTGTGAACAGAGTGATGCAATAAGCCGACCTGCTTTATTGACTTTGTGAATCACAGTCGGCCTTGATTCAGCGTAGCTACCAGCTAAACGCTACATGCTATGCGCTAATCTCCAGAACATAACTTGATCCAGGCGGAGCAGATCTCTCCACCCTGCTCCGGGGATCTTTATCTCTGCTGCACGATTGAATTATTTCTCCTCTCTCCTGCTCAGTTGGAGGAATCGAGTTACCGGGAGCTTAATGCACAACAACACACTGCTTGTGTCACAGACCTGTGTCAAGACAATACGAGCAAAACGCTGAGCTACATGCTAATTTAGCAACAAAATGAAGGTCCTTTTTCTGTCTGTGAGAAATTAAGAGTGCAAACAAAAAAAGACACCAATCCAAGAAGAAGAAGAAGAATATTCCCCGTATTCTTTCAACAAAGACATTCTCACAATGGCTCCCCAAAGTTAAGAGGATTCTGTGCAGCCTTATTGATTTTTTTTTTGTAGCAGTGTCCGGGAGATGGCGCCGAGAAAATGAGGTCTGGCTCGAAGGTTTATGTCCTGCCACAGTTAGGAGGAAACGTGAGCCGAGGATTCAGCCGGCCTTTTATTGTAAATGTGCTCCCTCTAGATGGACTTAAAGTGTCTGTTGTCCTGGCTATAGGGGGGGAATTAAATATGAAGGGTATCAGTAAATGGGCAGGAAGACTCCAAACGAGTGCTTAGGGACAGTTTCCCATTATTGTCATCTATTATCTCGGACAGATAGTTGATGCCGGCCACCGAGCCGTCGATTGCGATCCGCTGCACGTCGGTGGCAGGCGGACAGGAGCGGCGCCGTTAACCGTTTTAAAGGGGATGATTTGGGTCTACTTTGCACTGCGATCAAATAAGAAACATTCATAATTAATGCGAGCCGATACGGCGGGACGGGCACAACAGAGCTTCCAGTTTATGATTAAATAACCAGCCCGATGTTTGACTTCTGCTACGAGCCGTTATTCTGTCTCTGTTATTACCAGCGAGCAGAACATGTGTAAATATATAAATCCACGCGTAGTGCCGTGTGATCGGGGTCGCTGAGAGCGTCGGCGAAGCCATGACCGCATCGTGAGGCGTCCTCCTCTTCAGCGCCACGTCACCGTACAGTGTCAGATACTCGCTCAGTTTTGGGGCTCACCTCCGCGTAGACCGCCGGTCGGTACACAGACGGGCGCTCTGAATAATAGGCCGGCGAGCCGTAAATGTCGGCGCCTTTAAATCACGCGTCCCAGAGAGAGAACGCTTCATCACCGCTTGAACTACAGCCGCCCGTTTATTATGTGTATGTTTATGAATCACTAAGGAGACCTCACATTCCTGAAGCCCGTAAAAGAGAGAGAGAGAGAGAGAGAGAGAGAGAGAGAGAGAGAGAGGTAGAAAGCAACGTGTGAAGAGCTGCACTCGACGTTCTCATTGCTTCATATTCCGAGCTGTGGTAATATGAAGGTTGACAACGTGCCGGAGGAGCATGCAGACGTTCTGCCTCTCTCTCTGGGTTACGAGACGACGGAGCCTCGAGTATTATCTTTCACAACGTTGCATGAAAGGAGGCGTACCTTCATTCTGCGGCTGCATTGTGTTCAGGAAATAGTTACGTATTGATACAAGTATCAGAAATACCTCATAAATCAGGTATCGCCGAGTACGCGAGTCCGATGTCACGTAATCGTGTAATTTATCAGCTGTGGAGAGCTAGTTAACGTTAGCTAGTTAATGTTAGCTGTTAGCCGTTAGCGCAGAAGCTAACGTTACAGCTTGAGTTCCATCATGTTGTGTTCATGGTCTTACAGTTAAAATCAGTTCATTATGACTTCCTCATGATGTGTTCAAATGTAATCTTGTAATATTTAGTCTTTGGTGAGAAACTCTAATAATTACAGTTGTTTTCACAGCAATACAAAAATAATATACAAATATATAAATATATTATTCTAGGTTTAAAATATAATAGATAGAATAAATATAATATATATAATTAGAAATACTAATGCCAAGATTTATTTTAGTTTAGGCAAATGATTAAATTTATTAATGACTGTTAAGAAATGTGGAATGTGTTACTTTAAGAAACAATATATATATACATATATTATAATATATATGATATATATAAATATGATATATGATATATATTATTTTTTTACATAGCGGTATCTTATTGTTACTTGGTATAAGCCGATATGCAGGTTTGTACTGAATCTGAAGGAAGGAAAACATTTAATTAGAATTTCTGTAATAAGAAGTTTTGTATTTCTGACCCAAAAACAGCAAATATTAAGACCATATATGAGTGTAAAGTCTGCACAGGGTCAAAGTGAGTGACCTGTGGCCGTGCACATGCACCGCGTGCAGCGTGCATGTGTCTGCAGCGTGGAGCTGCTCCACCTTCCTCTTTCGTTACGGACAGTTAATATTAACACTCGGCTGACGGTGAATTCCCCGGCGTCTCCCAGAAACGTCGTTCCACGGGCAGAAAACAAAAATATGGCTTCCACTGAAGACCAGTCAAAATAAGCCAATCCGGTCTTTCATCCCGGCCCTCTTTTACGGCCCCCGGCGCCGAGATTTACGAGTTACAGTGAGATGTACAGTTACCCAATATATGTATATGCATGCTTTTTATGAAGCCGGGTGCTTCTGCTCTCTCCATTCCCCCCTCATAAAAGATGGCACATTCCTAGATGTTACTCACCCGGCGTTTGGCTCGGGGGTTTTCTTCGTTCCTCTCCACTCTGGTCTGACTTCTGTGAGTGAGACTCGTAAAGAGTACCAGTACAACCAGGTAGGAAGATGTGTTTCACGGTTCATGTAACGCACTGATGTCTCTTTGTGTCGTGTCTGTGCATTCATGGGAGTAATAGATACGTTTTTTACTTTTGGTTGCTCAGCTATCACATTTCTGTTGATATAATGACTTGCAGAGACACAGCGGTTATACCAATTACACTCCTTTACTTTACATTCACTGGTTGCTTGTGAGGTTGTCAATCTAGAACGTTTCCCTCTGAAGGAGAAATGATCATTTATTTAATTCAACCAGAAATCCCCCAAGTCTATTCTTTACAGGGTGATGCTGTGAGAGTCTTTTCTTTTCTCTCATACGTGTTGATGTTGGTCAAGAGGAACATTCTCTTACTGTGCTTGGAAGGGGAGAACGGGCATTTAGAAGCCTCTTGAATTAGAGCAGCGCTGCAGTTCACATGAACGTTCATCACGAGGCCAAAGGGATGAGAGCGAGGGAAGAACTACTGAGCAAATCAGAAATGATGTTCCAAAATCAGCTTCATAACCATTTTAATTGGGAGTCGTTAAAAGGATTATTAAAGGAATACTTTCCCCACGAAGAAATCAGCATTTGTTGCCTTGAATTCTTCTACCTTGAAAAGCTTTTTGTTTCGCTCTCGAGCCTCCCAATGAACGGAGAATAGAGAAAGTGAGAAGAGTCGTGAGGAATTTAGGGTAATTAAGGGCATTTTACCAGCTAAACTATATTAAAACATCCGTTTACAAACGGTCACAGAACCCGTCCGTTAAGTTTCACTTCTTCACTAAAACCTGACTACTTAAAACACATCCACACATACAGTCTCACACTTTGAATGAACAAGTGATCATAGCTCTGTGTGGCAGCTGCATTCTCTCTCCTGACCACCAGGGGGCGACTCCTATGGTTGTATAGAAGTCTGTGCTTCATGTGTGGCAGCTGCATTCTCTCTACTGACCACCAGGGGGCGACTCCTCTGGTTGTATAGAAGTCTGTGCTTCATGTGTGGCAGCTGCATTCTCTCTCCTGACCACCAGGGGGTGACTCCTCTGGTTGTATAGAAGTCTATGCTTCATGTGTTAGAGCTGCATTCTCTCACCTGACCACCAGGGGGCGACTCCTCTGGTTGTATAGAAGTCTATGCTTCATGTGTTAAAGCTGCATTCTCTCTACTGACCACCAGGGGGCGACTCCTCTGGTTGTATAGAAGTCTATGCTTCACGTGTTAAAGCTGCATTCTCTCTCCTGACCACCAGGGGGAGACTCCTCTGGTTGTATAGAAGTCTATGCTTCACGTGTTAAAGCTGCATTCTCTCTCCTGACCACCAGGGGGAGACTCCTCTGGTTGTATAGAAGTCTATGCTTCATGTGTTAGAGCTGCATTCTCTCACCTGACCACCAGGGGGCGACTCCTCTGGTTGTATAGAAGTCTATGCTTCACGTGTTAAAGCTGCATTCTCTCTCCTGACCACCAGGGGGAGACTCCTCTGGTTGTATAGAAGTCTATGCTTCACGTGTTAAAGCTGCATTCTCTCTCCTGACCACCAGGGGGAGACTCCTCTGGTTGTATAGAAGTCTATGCTTCACGTGTTAAAGCTGCATTCTCTCTCCTGACCACCAGGGGGAGACTCCTCTGGTTGTATAGAAGTATATGCTTCACGTGTTAAAGCTGCATTCTCTCTCCTGACCACCAGGGGGCGACTCCTCTGGTTGTATAGAAGTCTATGCTTTATGTGTCCATGAGAGGATAGAACCCACTCCTCACTTGATTTATTCCCTCAGATGGTAGCTTCCATTTCATCCGTTGAAAAAAGAACCAATATGGCGAATCAATACAGAACATCGAACTTGTCAATACAGAACCCCGAACATGTCAATACAGAATCTTGAACATGTCAATACAGAACCTCAAACATGTCAATACAGAACCTTGAAGATGTCAATACAGAACCCCGAACATGTCAATACAGAACCTTGAACATGTCAATACAGAACCTTGAAGATGTCAATACAGAACCCCAAACATGTCTATATAGAACCCAGAACATGTCAATACAAAACCCCGAGCATGTCAATACAGAACCCCAAACATGTCAATACAGAACCCTGGAGCATGTCAATACAGAACCTCAAACATGTCAATACAGAACCCCAATCATGTCAATACAGAACCCCGAACATGTCAATACAGAACCCCGAGCATGTCAATACAGAACCTCAAACATGTCAATACAGAACCTTGAACATGTCAATACAGAATCCCAAACATGTCAATGCAGAACCCCGAACATGTCAATACAGAACCCCAAACATGTCAATACAGAACCCCGAACATGTCAATACAGAACCCCGAGCATGTCAATACAGAACCTTGAACATGTCAATACAGAACCCAAAACATGTCTATACAGAACCCTGAACATGTCAATACAGAACCTTGAACATGTCAATACAGAATCCCAAACATGTCAATACAGAACCCCAAACATGTCAATGCAGAACCCCAAACATGTCAATACAGAACCCCGAACATGTCAATACAGAACCCCGAGCATGTCAATACAGAACCTTGAACATGTCAATACAGAACCCAAAACATGTCTATACAGAACCCTGAACATGTCAACATGGAACCTCAAACATGTCAATACAGAACCCCAAACATGTCAATACAGAACCCCGAACATGTCAATACAGAACCCCGAACATGTCAATAAAGAACCCCGAGCATGTCAATACAGAACCCCGAACATGTCAATACAGAACCCCAAACATGTCAATAAAGAACCCCGAGCATGTCAATACAGAACCCCGAACATGTCAATACAGAACCCCGAGCATGTCAATACAGAACCCCGAACATGTCTATACAGAACCTCAAACATGTCAATACAGAACCCCGAGCATGTCAATACAGAACCTCAAACATGTCAATACAGAACCCCGAACATGTCAATACAGAACCCCGAGCATGTCAATACAAAACCTCAAACATGTCAATACAGAACCTTGAACATGTCAATACAGAACCCCAAACATGTCAATGCAGAACCCCGAACATGTCAATACAGAACCCCGAACATGTCAATACAGAACCCCGAGCATGTCAATACAGAACCCCGAACATGTCAATACAGAACCCCGAACATGTCAATAAAGAACCCCGAACATGTCAATACAGAACCCCATACATGTCAATACAGAACCCCAAACATGTCAATACAGAACCCCAAACATGTCAATACAGAACCCCGAGCATGTCAATACAGAACCCCGAGCATGTCAATACAGAACCCCAAACATGTCTATACAGAACCCCAAACATGTCAATACAGAACCCCAAACATGTCAATAAAGAACCCCGAAAATGTCAATACAGAACCCCAAACATGTCAATAAAGAACCCCAAACATGTCAATACAGAACCCCAAACATGTCAATAAAGAACCCCGAACATGTCAATACAGAACCCCAAACATGTCAATACAGAACCCCGAACATGTCAATACAGAACCCCGAACATGTCAATACAGAACCCCGAACATGTCAATACAGAACCTCGCCTGCTCTTAATTGAGACGCATCTGTATCGAGCTGAAATCTACAAGTCACTCATTGAATATGAAAAATGGAGCACGGGAGGGTGGGACGGAGATCAATGATATGGATCTGCATGTGCAGACTGAGCCTCCATCCTGTGTGTGTGTGTGTGTGTGTGTGTGTGTGTGTTGGGGGGGTGCTGCAGCGTTATTGAACATCTGAATGAGTAATGATGTCGTCTCAGACTGTTCAATTACCACCAGCGCTCGTTTATTAAAGAGGCGGAGGGAGGAGGGAGGAGGGAGGAGGGAGGAGGGAGGAGGAAGGGAGGAGGGAGGAGAGCGGAGGGAGGAGGGAGGAGGGAGGAGGAAGGGAGGAGGGAGGAGGGAGGAGGAAGGGAGGAGGGAGGAGAGCGGAGGGAGGAGGGAGGAGGGCGGGGTCTCCGGTGCCGAGGAAGCGGAGGATGAACGGTGGAGTAAACGACACATACAGGAAGTTCTACTTGTATTCCGTTTTATTCATCGAATATCACGTCCACACCCAAATGGTTATTTCAGCTCTTTCCCGCTGAGATCCGGGGCCTTCATTATTTGCCGTTCATCAATAAAAGGACTAAAGAGACGTGATTGATATACCGGATGTGCCGAGGAGAGGCTAACCGCTAGCGCCGGCCCCCGCTTCATCCCATAGATTTTGCGTTAACATCATTTTAGCTTGTTAGCTAACGGCTATGCATCAATGTCACGTCTGATTAGCACAGAAGCTAACGGGTGAGGAAGCGTTCCTGTGTTGAGATCCAACAATGGAGACGTTGTTAAAGAAGCCTCCGGGCACACGGAGGTCTACTGCGCAGATTTAGGAGGGAAGAGGACTAGAGACAGGACCAGAGACGGGACCAGAGACAGGACTAGAGACAGGACCAGAGACAGGACCAGAGACAGAGACAGGACCAGAGACAGGACCAGAGACAGGACCAGAGACAGAGACAGGACCAGAGACGGGACCAGAGACGGGACCAGAGACAGGACCAGAGACAGGACCAGAGACGGGACCAGAGACAGGACCAGAGACGGGACTAGAGACAGGACCAGAGACAGAGACAGGACCAGAGACAGGACCAGAGACGGGACCAGAGACAGGACTAGAGACAGGACTAGAGACAGGAGCAGAGACAGAACTAGAGACAGGACTAGAGACAGGACCAGAGACAGGACTAGAGACAGGACCAGAGACAGGACTAGAGACAAGACTAGAGACAGGACCAGAGACAGGAGCAGAGACAGGAGCAGAGACAGGACTAGAGACAGGACCAGAGACAGGACTAGAGACAGGACTAGAGACAGGAGCAGAGACAGAACTAGAGACAGGACTAGAGACAGGACTAGAGACAAGACTAGAGACAGGACCAGAGACAGGAGCAGAGACAGGACTAGAGACAGGACTAGAGACAGGACCAGAGACAGGACCAGAGACAGGACTAGAGACAGGACTAGAGACAGGACCAGAGACAGGACTAGAGACAGGACCAGAGACAGGACTAGAGACAGGACTAGAGACAGGACCAGAGACAGGACCAGAGACAGGACTAGAGACAGGACTAGAGACAGGACCAGAGACAGGACTAGAGACAGGACCAGAGACAGGACTAGAGACAGGACTAGAGACAGGACCAGAGACAGGACCAGAGACAGAGACAGGACCAGAGACAGGACTAGAGACAGGACCAGAGACAGGACCAGAGACAGAGACAGGACCAGAGACAGGACTAGAGACAGGACCAGAGACAGAGACAGGACCAGAGACAGGACCAGAGACAGGACTAGAGACAGGACCAGAGACAGGACCAGAGACAGGACCAGAGACAGGACCAGAGACAGGACTAGAGACAGGACTAGAGACAGGACCAGAGACAGGACTAGAGACAGGACTAGAGACAGGACCAGAAACAGGACCAGAGACAGGACTAGAGACAGGACCAGAAACAGGACCAGAGACAGGACTAGAGACAGGACTAGAGACAGGACCAGAGACAGGACTAGAGACAGGACCAGAGACAGGACCAGAGACAGGACCAGAGACAGGACCAGAGACAGGACTAGAGACAGGACTAGAGACAGGACTCAGAGACAGGACTAGAGACAGGACTAGAGACAGGACCAGAAACAGGACCAGAGACAGGACTAGAGACAGGACCAGAAACAGGACCAGAGACAGGACTAGAGACAGGACTAGAGACAGGACCAGAGACAGGACTAGAGACAGGACCAGAGACAGGACTAGAGACAGGACTACAGACAGGAGAAGAGACAGAACTAGAGACAGGACTAGAGACAGGACTAGAGACAGGACCAGAAACAGGACCAGAGACAGGACTAGAGACAGGACTAGAGACAGGAGCAGAGACAGGACTAGAGACAGGACCAGAGACAGGACTAGAGACAGGACTAGAGACAGGAGCAGAGACAGAACTAGAGACAGGACTAGAGACAGGACTAGAGACAAGACTAGAGACAGGACCAGAGACAGGAGCAGAGACAGGACTAGAGACAGGACCAGAGACAGGACTAGAGACAGGACCAGAGACAGGACTAGAGACAGGACTAGAGACAGGACCAGAGACAGGACCAGAGACAGAGACAGGACCAGAGACAGGACTAGAGACAGGACCAGAGACAGGACCAGAGACAGAGACAGGACCAGAGACAGGACTAGAGACAGGACCAGAGACAGAGACAGGACCAGAGACAGGACCAGAGACAGGACTAGAGACAGGACCAGAGACAGGACCAGAGACAGGACCAGAGACAGGACTAGAGACAGGACCAGAGACAGGACCAGAGACAGAGACAGGACCAGAGACAGGACTAGAGACAGGACCAGAGACAGGACCAGAGACAGAGACAGGACCAGAGACAGGACTAGAGACAGGACCAGAGACAGAGACAGGACCAGAGACAGGACCAGAGACAGGACTAGAGACAGGACCAGAGACAGGACCAGAGACAGGACCAGAGACAGGACTAGAGACAGGACTAGAGACAGGACCAGAGACAGGACTAGAGACAGGACTAGAGACAGGACTAGAGACAGGACCAGAGACAGGACCAGAGACAGGAGCAGAGACAGGACTAGAGACAGGACCAGAGACAGGACTAGAGACAGGACTAGAGACAGGACCAGAGACAGGACCAGAGACAGGACTAGAGACAGGAGCAGAGACAGGACCAGAGACAGGACTAGAGACAGGACCAGAGACAGGACCAGAGACAGGACCAGAGACAGGACCAGAGACAGGACTAGAGACAGGACTAGAGACAGGACCAGAGACAGGACTAGAGACAGGACTAGAGACAGGACCAGAGACAGGACCAGAGACAGGACTAGAGACAGGACTAGAGACAGGACCAGAGACAGGACCAGAGACAGGACCAGAGACAGGACTAGAGACAGGACTAGAGACAGGACTAGAGACAGGACCAGAGACAGGACTAGAGACAGGACCAGAGACAGGACTAGAGACAGGACCAGAGACAGGACCAGAGACAGGACCAGAGACAGGACTAGAGACAGGACCAGAGACAGGACTAGAGACAGGACTAGAGACAGGACTAGAAACAGGACTAGAGACAGGACCAGAGACAGGACTAGAGACAGGACTAGAGACAGGACCAGAGACAGGACTAGAGACAGGACTAGAGACAGGACCAGAGACAGGACTAGAGACAGGACTAGAGACAGGACTAGAGACAGGACCAGAGACAGGACTAGAGACAGGACCAGAGACAGGACCAGAGACAGGACTAGAGACAGGACCAGAGACAGGACTAGAGACAGGACCAGAGACAGGACCAGAGACAGGACCAGAGACAGGACCTAGAGACAGGACTAGAGACAGGGACCAGAGACAGGACTAGAGACAGGACTAGAGACAGGACCAGAGACAGGACTAGAGACAGGACTAGAGACAGGACAGAGACAGGACCAGAGACAGGACTAGAGACAGGACCTAGAGACAGGACCAAGAGACAGGACCTAGAGACAGGACCAGAGACAGGACTAGAGACAGGACCAGAGACAGGACTAGAGACAGGACCAGAGACAGGACCAGAGACAGGACTAGAGACAGGACTAGAGACAGGACTAGAGACAGGACTAGAGACAGGACCAGAGACAGGACCAGAGACAGGACCAGAGACAGGACTAGAGACAGGACCAGAGACAGGACCAGAGACAGGACTAGAGACAGGACTAGAGACAGGACTAGAGACAGGACCAGAGACAGGAAGCTGCCAGGCGGGCCTCCCTTTAATTACTTATTTACGGTCCTCGCCAGAAAGAAATCATAACTTATAACTTATAAGAGACCTCGTGCAGAGCGAGTTAAGTCCGGGGCCGTTTTTATTCTGTCAAATCTGTTTTTCTTAAAATTTGTATTTCTTGTCCCTCGTATTCGCAAAAAAAAAAGTTGAATATTACCCGGCAAAAACGCAACATCTTTAAATTTCTCTGAGCGTTACTGTGAATAAAGGCATCAACCAATCACGTTGTGTAAAGGGACGGATTCTAAATGTACACAGAGCGGTCACCATGGACACCAGATCCACTCATCCCGTTCTTACCTTTCAGAATAAAAGCAGGGAACTCAAAGTCGTGGTCATTGCCTTAACCAAAACGTTCAAGTTGCCAAAACTTAACCAGAAAGTAGCAAAGTGACACATTGTTTTGGAAGATTATTGGTGATGACGTTGCAAATCCAAACTCCAGCGACCGCCATGTTTCTGGATAGTGTACAGAAGTTCACACACACACACACACACACACACACACACACACACACACATACACACACACACACACACACTCTTTCCCACTTCTCACCTCCTCTCTTTTCTCACCCTGTCTGTCTGCATGTCTGACAACTTAAGGCAACATTGTTGCTATGTTGCCGATGCTGAGAATCAGTCAGCAGCAGCTCGCTGATCAATGGGAAAGAAAACAAATCGTGGCCGAAAGGAATTTGGGTTTTGAACTTTCGCCCCCCGCTCGGTCCATAACTCAGGAACGCTGCCAGGGAGGGGAAACCAGCATCGGACACAATGTCAGTTGATCTAGATCGATGTGTGTGTGTGTGTGTGTGTGTGTGTGTGTGTGCATCATGTGTGAATCTGTTGCATGCTTATTCTTCTGCAACCCTGTGTGTGTATCTATTTTGGCATGTGTGTGTGTGTGTGTGTGGCGAGCGCCTCGTTTGGCCTCGTCCATCTGAACCACATCCTGCCCCCCCCCCCCCACATGAGTAATCATACAGTATCGCTGCCCCTCTGTTATGTATACACACATTCATGGATCGGCGAGACGTGCTCGTGACTCATGACTCGACCCCAGACGCTCGCCAACGCCGCCGTGTTGTTCTAGCGGTGCCGCCGCGGCCCTCGCTCTGTCCTCGCCGTGTCACGAAACCCACACAGAGGGTGCATTGTTCAGCGGGCTTGGGAAAGACCGGAGTTCAAGGACATTAATAGCCACGATGTGTAATCCCCCCCCCCCCCCCCCCCCCCCCGCTCCACGTCCTTCTCATTCAGCTTTTAGGAAATGTGTTTTATCTGGGAAAGTACCGTTCAGACCGTGCTGCTGAAAAGCATCTCTGAATATTACAACGCTCTGGTTTGTGTTTCTGCAGCTCAAAATGCTAAAAACACTTATTATGATGGATTAAAGGTGGTTACATCATTTAGATTAGACAGGTTTGAGGTGTAGTTTTGTCTCCTTGACCTCTGACCTCCACATTGTAACTTTGTGGGAGTTGCTCATCTCCTGGTATCTGTGCAGGTGTCTCGAACGTCACTCGAAGAGACACGCAGCAACCAGGAAGACGCTCAAAGAGACAAAAAGACAAAGAGACAAAGAAACAACTAACAAATAGACAAATACATTCGAAAAAGAGATGCAAAGAGGCTACAAAGAGACACAAAACGACAACAAAGAGACAAAAACAACTACAAAGAGAGACAAAACTACAAAGAAACACAAACTACAAAGAGACTCAAAACTAACAAGTAACAACATAGAGATTCTCAGATATTCTCAGCTGCAGTACGGAGTGCCAACACCGCCCCCCCCCCCCCCCACCCCCCCTCACTTCCTACGTGCCGCCGAGGAGCCGGAGATGATTAGCCTCAGCTCGTCTAATTGTCAAACTCGGCGTCACCTTCGCTGTCGTCTAATTAGCGTTAACAGGATCGTGATGGAAATGACCCAATCTGAGCTTTGGTTAAAAAAAGATTGTTTTTGACTGTGTGGTTAAAATAGAGCGATTCTTTTTACTCTGTTACAGAAGAATGTTATTAAGTTATTGCTTTCTTGTCGGTGGAGGATGCACACATATATATTTAAAGATATATATATAAATTTATATTATTAAAAAAAATACAAATATATATATATATTTTTATATATATATAAATACATATATATATATATTTAAAATATATATATATACATATATTTAAAATATACATGTATATAAATATATATAAATATAATGTCATATTTTTTGTAATATAATGTATTTATAATCAAATTTGACTGACAGCCTAATAATAAGAAAGCAGAAATATGAACAGTAAGAAATCACAAGACCAATCAAGAAGATACAAAAAAATTAGAGACCATACAATTTATTAAAAGGAGCAGTTATAGAGGACAAAATGATAGAAAATGAACCCTTTATGTTTAAATGTTAAGATATTCATATTATTTATAATATTTCCAGATCCTCAGGCTAAGATATGATAATATAAAACTTTATTAATCCTGAAGGGAATTTGTGTACCAGAGTTTCATCAAATATTACAACAGAAGAATAACAAAATAATAAAAAAATAAACATACGCGAACAATAGAATAATAAGGCGTAAAGTAAATAATACTGACACCGTGGCAAAATAAATAAAAGTGTACAAGTGCGTCATGGAAACTAAAACAGAAAAGTACTATTGTACTATATAAATGTCAGAATCATCACTACTACAAGCCTCCGCTGGCCCGCGACCCCCCAGACAGACCAGAGGCCACCGCCTCACTAGAGGAGCCACCAACATGAATTATGAATCAGCTTCCTCCTTCACCTCCGTCTTCAGGCCTTCGCTTCTTCTTTTCTCTTTATGTAAAACACATTGTGAAAGGTCAGCAGAGAGAGAGAGTCCTGTGCATGTTATGTATATATATATATATATATATATATATGCATGTGTGATTATGAGTGTGATTCCTCTGTGTGTGTGTGTGTGTGCTCATTGAGAAGTGGTGTCTCGTGCCCGGGGGGGGGCGAGAGGGCCCAGGCACCAGAGAAAGAGGTCACATCCATATTCATGGCGTCGGACGCGCACATGTAAACCGGCTTTAATGCGCCGTGACAGGAGGGGGGGGGGGGGGGGGGGGGGGGGGTGGGGCAGTTGTGTTGAGGCGGAAGGAGGGAAGGGAAGGAGATGGCAAGGGAAGGTGACAAGGGAAGGAGCCGCTGTGAGGAGTGTCCACGGGGGAACGAACGGACTTCCTGAAACCTCGTAAGTTACGGACTGAAACAGTTGTTGTTGTTGTTGTTGTTGTTGCTGGAGGAGGAGCGAGCAGGTGCTTCACGTTTTCTCTAAATGACCATAATTTACTAAATGAACATCACGCTGTATTGAAGAAGACTTGAGACTAGAGATTGAGACAATGGTTAATTTTTTTTTCTTCTCGTGAAGTGAAACCATTGATAAAGTTAAGAAATATTAAATATTAAATGTGATTTAACCCTTTTTTTTCCCGCACACATTTGCATTAAAGAAAATATCTGGCACACAGGCTAACGTATAGAGATACAGCTTTTGTAGAATACTGTACATCGCCGATATGCAGCGAGCATTTGACCCGCCTGTTATAAGCCTGTTATAAGCGTGTTATAAGCGTGTTATAAGCGGGCGCGTTGAGGTCAGCGAGGGCGGATCTCCTCCACATCAGGTAGCCGGTTATGACAATGTGGCTTTATGCACGGTGGCGTTTGAAGTCGGCCGTCTTCCAGCTCACGCTTTGAAGTCGACGGCGATGAAATAGAAAACAAAGGGGGGAAGGGGGGGGGGGGAAGGGGGGGGGGGGTTATGAATTAAGAGCGTCCGACTCTGAGAAGTGGTTCCTCTCTTTGAGGGACACTTGACCTCCTGATACGCAGCTGGTTGGCCCTGACAATGGCACCACTTACCTCCTCACTGTGTTCAGTCCGTACCTGTACATGGGGGGGGGGGGGGGGGGGGGGGGTCGTCACGAGTGGGGGTCTGACTCGAGGGGTTTTCTCTCGTAACTCTACTCCCGACTTTTCAGACAAACACCCCCCCCCCCCCCCCCGGGCTTCTCCACCCTCCATTGGCATTAATTCCAACAAAGGCTCAGTGGAGACGGGAGCTTCCAGGAGCGGATGAAACGATGCTATCGGTTTCCCCACTCTCGTTTTTTTTTTTTTTGGGGGGGGGGGGGGGGGAGAGACCGTCTGGCCTTCCTCTGGAACTGGAAGAGAAGTCCTCCATCTGGAAAATGTGTGTTTGAAGTCAATCAAAATCAAAGCACATTTGTCTCTCTCGTGAGTAATTAAATACTAATCCAAGCGCATAATACACCAGCATTGTTATTTCTTTTGGGGGGGGGTGAAGACAGGTTTATCCTGTCCAGCAGAGCGCTGTGCAGTGAATCTTTCTGGGCTTTAACCTCCAGCTTTCCTGGAACAGTGGGGGACCCCTCCTCAATCACCATAAGGAGGTCCTCTCAGCCACTCGTATTCTAACCGGCGGCCCCCGCACCGCGGGGCGCTCCGTAACGGCCCGTCGGTGGCCGTAACCTCAGCCCCAAAATGGCTTTTTGACGATGTACCTAGTGTTGTTTTAAGAGCCCCCCCCCCCCCCCCCCCCCCCCTCGCCTGTCCTACCCCCCCAAACGAAAATATGATTTAATCTTTTTTCTCACTTACTCTTCTCAGCGTGGGGTCGAGCGAAGCAAGACGGAGAGGGGAAGCGAGAGGCAGAGAGCATTCCTAAGTGGTGAAGGAGGGGAGCCGAGGAGGAGGAGGAAAACCAGGATCTGGTCCCCGGAGCCGGAGCCTGGCGGCTCCTCGAGAGGACAACGTGAGCTCCTTTAACCAGGCGGCCTCCTGCTGACGTCACGCCTTTGAAACTCACACTCACTGTGAATTATTGATCACATCTCACACAGAATACCGAATTTACTCATTTGTGCCTCTTTTTTTTTTTACCAAATGGGACAAAAGAAATAACAACTTTTGTTGGACAGTATCATAATAGAGCATGGCAGCAAACGGCCTCACAGTCACATCACAAATCTGAATCAATAAACTATTTCCAGGTAAGAAAAAGCCGCCTCTCTTTGGGCATCGGGGGTCACGGCCTCGCGGGGAACTCCCACGAGAACTACGTACATTTCTAGTGATATAAATAATATAATATAAGAATAAATAAACATCTCTGTTTCAAGCCACAATCAAATCAACACGAGCAAAAGAAAGTAGCCTTTGTGCTAACGTTACTGGCCTAGCCTTTGTGCTAACGTTAGTAGCCTTTGTGCTAATGTCACTGGCCTAGCCTTTGTGCTAACGTTAGTAGCCTTTGTGCTAACGTTACTGGCCTAGCCTTTGTGCTAACGTTAGTAGACTTTGTGCTAACGTCACTGGCCTAGCCTTTGTGCTAACGTTAGTAGCCTTCGTGCGAATGTTATTGGCCTAGCCTTTGTGCTAACGTTAGTAGCCTTTGTGCTAATGTTACTGGCCTAGCCTTTGTGCTAACGTTAGTAGCCTTTGTGCTAACGTTACTGGCCTAGCCTGTGTGCTAACGTTAGTAGCCTTTGTGCTAACATTACCGGCCGAGCCTTTGTGCTAACGTTACTGGCCTAGCCTTTGTGCTAACGTTAGTGTCCGAGCCTTTGTGCTAACATTACCGGACGAGCCTTTGTGCTAACATTACTGGCCTAGCCTTTGTGCTAACGTTAGTAGCCTTCGTGCAAATGTTATTGGCCTAGCCTTTGTGCTAACGTTAGTAGCCTTTGTGCTAACGTCACTGGCCTAGCCTTTGTGCTAACGTTAGTAGCCTTCGTGCAAATGTTATTGGCCTAGCCTTTGTGCTAACGTTAGTAGCCTTTGTGCTAACATCACTGGCCTAGCCTTTGTGCTAACGTTAGTAGCCTTTGTGCTAACGTTACTGGCCTAGCCTTTGTGCTAACGTTAGTAGCCTTTGTGCTAACATTACCGGCCGAGCCTTTGTGCTAACATTACTGGCCTAGCCTTTGTGCTAACGTTATTGGCCTAGCCTTTGTGCTAACGTTAGTAGCCTTTGTGCTAACATTACCAGCCAAGCCTTTGTG
>NC_046980.1:1992383-1997383 GCF_009769545.1 Cyclopterus lumpus
GGAGAGGCGGCGCCGCGCGCGCATCGCCACCGACAGTTACCCGGCCTCCCTAAAGAGGGCAGTCGAGCACGCGCTTTCTGATCCGTCTCCACGCGCTCAGGAATGCACGTTTCACAGCCGAGGAGGAGGAGGAGGAGGAGGAAGAGGAGGAGGAGGAGGAGGAGGAGAGAAGAGGAAGAGAGAGGAGGAAGAGAGAGGAGGAGAAGAAGCAATTAAAACGTCGCCGGGTTTTTTAAGAGCGTGTTTTTTTTTCTTTCTTCTCCTTCAGTGTAAATAACATTCACTTCGGCAAAGGCAGTAAAAACACAATAGTGTCGCGGAGAGAGAGAGAGAAAGAGAGAGAGAGAGAGAGAGAGAGAGAGAGAGAGAGCGAGAGAGAGAGAGAGAGACAGGGGGAGTCTTGATTTACACGCGCATATTGTTTTGGATCAAACAGACTCGCTCTTGTTCGCTGGTTTCGAAGAAGAAGAAAAACAACAAAAAAACACCGACCTCTGGATTCAGGGCTGCTCTCCGAAATGTATCAATTAGATCAGAGTCAGCCGGCTGGGTCCCGGACGCACCGGGTCCCGGAGACCCCGGGTCCCGGACGCACCGGGTCCCGGACGCACCGGGTCCTGGACGCACCGGGTCCCGGAGACACCACCGCGCCGGGCTCCGAGCCCTGCAGACCAACAAGGCGTGAGGGGGAACCAATGTCCCCATTGACGCTGTTTTACCTTCATTCATCTGCTAATAAAGAAGAAGAAGAAGTTGTGCAACCGGCTGCACATTACCCGCAGCACGGTGCACGTGCATGTTTCTTTAAGTCTAAATGGACCTCTGCGCTCTCTCTGGGTGCGCGTGCGTGGACACGAACGCGCGTTGTGCCAACAGTGGTTCACTTGTGGGGCTTTTTGTTTGCATGATTTAAAAACACCTTTTCATATCTCGTGTGTGTGTGTGTGTGCGCGTGTGTGTGTGCGCGCGCGCGTGTGTGTGTGTGTGTGTTGTGTGTGCGTGTGATTGTAGGGAAGATAATGTGAGACTAGTTATGAGGTCTGTTATTTGAACAAAAAATTATTTATTTACAACACAGATGTACATATATACCCTTCAAAGTAAAAGCATAAGAAACATGACTCGTCTTCAAAGGAATCTTAAAGATGTGCGTAATACATGTTTGAAGCAATGGATAATGGATGCATTTATAACCCACACACACACACACACGTTCCCCCTCACACACACACACACACACACACACACAGTGACTTTTACATTCTCTCCTGTCTGTTGATCAGCGTTACATCATCCGGTTGAATCAATATGAATGGCCTGTTGTCTAAATGGTGTTTTCCCACAGCCCGCCTCTCCCTGCTCATCAAACACGGAGGGGAAGAGAACCCGTCGGCGAGCGAGCGGCCGGCCTCGTGACGCCAGACGCATCAATAGGACGCCGGACGGTGCCGAGGCCACGCGGAGGGGAACGGGACGACGCGCTCAGCTTCACATCCGGTGACCTTCTGCATCACGTAGACGTCGCCGTGTGAACCGGGTACACGCTCGGTATACGATGGAGAATTGGATTTATAAAAAATAAAAATAAAACACACGAAAACAAACCCCCCCCCCCCGAAAAAAACATGTACATCCAAAATGTTATCTTCTGGGAACAACTGAGTTTAGCTGGAAGTCGTCGTGTTTGGAGTTTAGAGCTTCGTGAGAGGCTTTTTACATACCAATAAAAACTTATAATCAACTGATATGAAGATATAGGAAAAAAATCACTAAATGTTTTTACATGTAATCTCCGAATAATAAAAGGCCTGCGAGAAAATGACAAGCTGATCCAACTGTCCGTTTATTCACTTCTTTTTTTTTGTAATCCTTTTTTTACGTTCTTTTAAAAATGCATCGTGGTTTTAATGGAGGGGGGGGGGGGGGGGGGGGGGAGAGACGACGGCACACACATAGTGTGGAAAGAAATCAGAAAGAAAGAGAAAAAAGTTCACATCCTTTTAAAAAAAAAAGAAAAAATCTATTAGAAACAACGTAATATGCAGAACAATACGATAGCATTTACAATACTTAAATTCCCAGTTCTTGTGAGAGTCCAGCGTAATTTTACAACAGTATACAGTATATTTTTCTTTCTCCGCTCACTTCCCAAACTAGGGGTTGATATAGTTATACTTTTAATTTCTTTTCTCTTGCTTTCCCTCCTTCCGTGTTTCAATCCACTATTTTTTTTTCATATTTTTTGTTTTTTGAAGGGCACCTCCTTTTGCTTCGTTAGTGTCCTGTCGGATACAGACATTGGCTTCTTCCTCGGTCCGATTCCATCGTCCCAAAAGAGTTGGCGCGCTTCTTCGCAGGAAGTCTCTTCTGTTCGCCAAAGAGTCTCGAGAATATTTCACCGGGTGCCGCAGGCGCCGGAGGTCAAGGCATCGGACACGGCGTCCATCGCGTGTCGTCAACGCTCACGATCGCAAACCGCGATCACTTGTTAATGGAGGAATCCGTGTGAGGGGGAGGGGGGCGAAGGTCTGGAGCCCACCAGAGAAGAAGAAGCAGGGGTCTGTCGAGGACATGGGGGGGGGGGGGGGGCGGGGCATAGTTTCATCTTTCATCGCCGTCGGTGGATAATAGACGAGGATCGGAGGCCGGGGTTTCCGCGTTGCACGCGTCAGCCGAATCAAATGTGGTTGGGTCTCGGGAGGTGGACCGGGGGGTTGCTGCTGGTCGGCGGCGGCATCAGGAAGTCGAGGAGTCCAGTTCCAGAGCTCGGTGGACCTCCGTGAGACGGGTGAGCTCCCGGGTGGCCGTGCAGCTCTGAGGAGAGGGAAGAGGGAGAAAGGTTCATCAGGGTGAGGCTCAACTCAAAGGTTAAAGGTCAAGTCCAACCTCAGGGGCACACAGAGGCTGGAGACTGGACTCTATTTTAAAGACTGGACTTGGACTCTATTTTAAAGACTCAAGACTGGACTTGGACTCCAACACCAACGTCCCCTGGTGAGCATGTAATATGATCTCAAGTATTAACACAAACACATTGAAGGAAAAACAAATGTAAAATCTCTCAAGTGCAAAGTCAACGCCAACCACCGGGGGCAGCGACGTTTACGACCGATAGATCACACCGGACTTCTGAAGGCGGGGACCCGGGAGGAGAGCAGTTCAGAGCTAATCTGGGTCAGAACACCCAAAGCTGGCCTTCACTAAGACTGTGTGGATGCATGAGGGGGGGGGGGGGGGGGGATTGAGCCCTGGAGGGTTTAGTGAGTTAATCCTACACCCTCAGTGATGCTACTTTAACAGGAGGAGAGGACTTAGAGACCAAACACACACGATCGACTTGAAGTGATACCGAGAACCGGCACTTAGCATTTCCTGCATAATCTGTTTAACCACAAGGACATTTTAAATTAACCCTTCGGTTTATCGATTGACCGTTAACGGTCGCAAATTAGTCGCGAGGGATTAAAACGTCATTTATTACGTCGTCGTGGTAGATTTCTTTTCGGAGCTTTTTCAGGCATCAAACGCTCGGTGTCGTGTGGAACAAACTTTATTTCTTCTTTTAATCTTGACGAAAGCAGATCCTTCTGTCCTCACCTTTCACAATAAAAGCCCCGAGACGTGGAGACTGTTGCTGTTTACCCGACGGAGCTCTTAATTCATTCAAAGCAATTCGCTGAAAGGAAACTCTTCTTAGAAAAGCTTCAGTACGACCTTTTGTTGAAGGAGTGTTGCGGAATATATGAATAGTCTGGGAAACGTTCGCGGGCGGGTGTTTCTAATCTTTTCGACGAGGATGAGCTTGAATCACGTCGACCGAAACCCGTTAAACCCGCCGCACGCCATCAATCCTCCTCACGCCACGAGGGATGACGGCAAAGGAACCCCTCGTCTCCTCTGCCCTACATTCCTCGCTCTGCAGACAACAATGGCCGCCGGCCACCTCCGCTGGTGGGAAGGCCCCGCGGAGGCCATTGTTGTCAAGAACCAAAGAGGAGAGGCTGTCACCTGAGACACACACACACACACACACACACACACGCACATACACACACACACACACACACACACACACACACACACACACACACACGGTCAATGCCCTCATCTGTCTGGTTATGGAGAAGAATACTTTAAAGGGGGTGATGGAGGTTGTCGGGGTCGCCCATTTTTTCTAGAACCTTAACGGCATCAAACCCGTGACCCCTTTGCATTGTGGGACGCAACAGACAGTTGAATATCCGTTTAGCAAGTTTACGAAGAGTCGAGTTCGTTAGTGCTTCTGTGACAGAAACAAACAAAAGCCTTCAAGAGATCGAGTCCTAAACAACAACAAAGTCATTTCACCTCCCAAGTGAACAAAAGACTCCAGAAGCCGCCGCGGTGCCACTTGGAGACGTTTCCAGGGATGAACCAATAAACCAGGAGCACCGTTACCAATAAGGGTTTTCACCTAATAAGCCGATCAATACGTGGAGCTCTCCTCCTGAAGGCTCCGAGGGGGATTCCAGAGGGGCCGAATCAACGGGGACGCACATTCACACGGACAATACGAATCCCCACCGGGCCCTTGGCCTCCAACGTTCGTTAATAGTAAAAGTTCATCCAGCAGAAAGAGAATGTGGGGGGGGGGGGGGGCTTGACCCCCTCGGCAGAAGGTTAACAAATTTGTGCTTAATGATCGGAGCAATGAATCCTGGGACAAAGGGTCTCCAGCCGGCAGCAAAGAGGGAAACGGGCGTTCACTCGAGCGTCCCGCCCGACATTTTGGGTACAAAAATAATAATAATTAAATTTTTTTTAAAAGGGCCAGGAGGAAGAAATTCCATACGCTCCACGCCATAATTAATTCTGCGATGACTATTGTCCCCCGAAAAATGAAAATTACAGTTTCCAGCGGGCCGACCTCCCCCCCAACAGAAAGAGGGGAGAGCAGGGGAGAGGAAGTAAAAGGGGGTCAGGGTCACGGACCCGGGACTCACCCCGGTCGCTATCAAAGG
>NC_046980.1:2002383-2007383 GCF_009769545.1 Cyclopterus lumpus
GGGCGAGTGAAAGAAGGTGAAAGAAGGGCGAGTGAAAGAAGGGCGAGTGAAAGAAGGGCGAGTAAAAGAAGGGCGAGTGAAAGAAGGGCGAGTAAAAGAAGGGCGAGTGAAAGAAGGGCGAGTAAAAGAAGGGCGAGTAAAAGAAGGGCGAGTGAAAGAAGGACGAGTAAAAGAAGGGCGAGTAAAAGAAGGGCGAGTAAAAGAAGGACGAGTGAAAGAAGGACGAGTGAAAGAAGGGCGAGTAAAAGAAGGACGAGTGAAAGAAGGGCGAGTGAAAGAAGGTGAAAGAAGGGCGAGTGAAAGAAGGGCGAGTAAAAGAAGGACGAGTAAAAGAAGGACGAGTAAAAGAAGGGCGAGTGAAAGAAGGGCGAGTAAAAGAAGGACGAGTGAAAGAAGGGCGAGTAAAAGAAGGACGAGTGAAAGAAGGGCGAGTGAAAGAAGGTGAAAGAAGGGCGAGTGAAAGAAGGGCGAGTGAAAGAAGGGCGAGTAAAAGAAGGGCGAGTGAAAGAAGGGCGAGTAAAAGAAGGGCGAGTAAAAGAAGGGCGAGTGAAAGAAGGACGAGTAAAAGAAGGGCGAGTAAAAGAAGGACGAGTGAAAGAAGGGCGAGTAAAAGAAGGGCGAGTGAAAGAAGGACGAGTAAAAGAAGGACGAGTAAAAGAAGGGCGAGTGAAAGAAGGGCGAGTAAAAGAAGGACGAGTGAAAGAAGGGCGAGTAAAAGAAGGACGAGTGAAAGAAGGGCGAGTGAAAGAAGGTGAAAGAAGGGCGAGTGAAAGAAGGCGAGTGAAAGAAGGGCGAGTAAAAGAAGGGCGAGTGAAAGAAGGGCGAGTAAAAGAAGGGCGAGTAAAAGAAGGGCGAGTGAAAGAAGGACGAGTAAAAGAAGGGCGAGTAAAAGAAGGACGAGTGAAAGAAGGGCGAGTAAAAGAAGGACGAGTGAAAGAAGGGCGAGTGAAAGAAGGTGAAAGAAGGGCTTGTGAAAGAAGGGCGAGTGAAAGAAGGGCGAGTAAAAGAAGGGCGAGTGAAAGAAGGGCGAGTGAAAGAAGGGCGAGTAAAAGAAGGACGAGTGAAAGAAGGGCGAGTAAAAGAAGGTGAAAGAAGGGCGAGTGAAAGAAGGGCGAGTGAAAGAAGGACGAGTAAAAGAAGGGCGAGTGAAAGAAGGGCTTGTGAAAGAAGGGCGAGTGAAAGAAGGGCGAGTAAAAGAAGGGCGAGTGAAAGAAGGGCGAGTGAAAGAAGGGCGAGTGAAAGAAGGGCGAGTAAAAGAAGGGCGAGTGAAAGAAGGGCGAGTAAAAGAAGGGCGAGTAAAAGAAGGGCGAGTGAAAGAAGGACGAGTAAAAGAAGGGCGAGTAAAAGAAGGGCGAGTAAAAGAAGGACGAGTAAAAGAAGGACGAGTAAAAGAAGGACGAGTGAAAGAAGGGCGAGTGAAAGAAGGGCGAGTGAAAGAAGGGCGAGTAAAAGAAGGACGAGTGAAAGAAGGGCGAGTAAAAGAAGGACGAGTGAAAGAAGGGCGAGTGAAAGAAGGTGAAAGAAGGGCGAGTGAAAGAAGGGCGAGTGAAAGAAGGGCGAGTAAAAGAAGGGCGAGTGAAAGAAGGGCGAGTAAAAGAAGGGCGAGTAAAAGAAGGGCGAGTGAAAGAAGGGCGAGTGAAAGAAGGGCGAGTAAAAGAAGGACGAGTAAAAGAAGGGCGAGTGAAAGAAGGGCGAGTAAATGAAGGGCGAGTAAAAGAAGGGCGAGTAAAAGAAGGGCGAGTGAAAGAAGGGCGAGTGAAAGAAGGACGAGTAAAAGAAGGGCGAGTGAAAGAAGGGCTTGTGAAAGAAGGGCGAGTGAAAGAAGGGCGAGTAAAAGAAGGGCGAGTGAAAGAAGGGCGAGTGAAAGAAGGGCGAGTGAAAGAAGGGCGAGTAAAAGAAGGACGAGTGAAAGAAGGGCGAGTAAAAGAAGGTGAAAGAAGGGCGAGTGAAAGAAGGGCGAGTGAAAGAAGGGCGAGTGAAAGAAGGGCGAGTAAAAGAAGGGCGAGTGAAAGAAGGGCGAGTAAAAGAAGGGCGAGTAAAAGAAGGGCGAGTGAAAGAAGGACGAGTAAAAGAAGGGCGAGTAAAAGAAGGGCGAGTAAAAGAAGGACGAGTAAAAGAAGGGCGAGTGAAAGAAGGGCGAGTGAAAGAAGGGCGAGTAAAAGAAGGACGAGTGAAAGAAGGGCGAGTGAAAGAAGGGCGAGTAAAAGAAGGACGAGTAAAAGAAGGACGAGTTAAAGAAGGGCGAGTAAAAGAAGGACGAGTGAAAGAAGGGCGAGTAAAAGAAGGACGAGTGAAAGAAGGGCGAGTGAAAGAAGGGCGAGTAAAAGAAGGACGAGTAAAAGAAGGACGAGTGAAAGAAGGGCGAGTGAAAGAAGGACGAGTGAAAGAAGGGCGAGTAAAAGAAGGGCGAGTAAAAGAAGGGCGAGTGAAAGAAGGACGAGTGAAAGAAGGGCGAGTAAAAGAAGGGCGAGTAAAAGAAGGGCGAGTGAAAGAAGGGCGAGTGAAAGAAGGACGAGTAAAAGTAAAAGAAGGGTGAGTGAAAGAAGGCTTACCAGGTGGTCTGATTCCCATGTGCTGCTGGCCGTCCATGACGAAGCCCCCCATCGGCTGGCCATCTGGATTGTAGGGAGGGCCTTGACTTACTGTGGACAGGGGGGGGGGGGGAGGGGGGGGGGGGGAGTCAATTAGTGCTTTTAATTAAGGCTCAGTGGCCGAGGAGAGGATCATCTGTTGGCGGTGCACGCACAGCCCGGTGGACTTTAATGCGTCTGAATGCTTACACTCATTCACTCATTCACTCATTCACTCATTCACTCATTCACTCATTCACTCATTCACTCAGGTGAGACTGGACCCATCTGGAGGAGGCATCACTTTAGTTATTATTAGACTACAGGCCAAATAAATTGGTTTTAATGAGCTGGTCCATTTTCATATTTTTGTGTATTTTGCTCCCATAACACATAAAATATCTAAAATACACATTCAGGTGTTTATTTTACTACTTTTGTCTGTTTGCGTCTGTAGAAGTAACTGTTAGATAACGCCTCATTTGCATATTTAAACAACATTTCATAAACCGTAATAACACAATAACTCCTCTTAATGTGAGTGATGAAGTGGTGAAGTTTCATGTGATATCTATGAGGTCATGTTACCCCATTTATACGACAATAAAATAATAATTGTCTTCAGGAAGCGTTTCATGGTGATATATTTTAGTTAAAAATACATTTAATTTAAACTTTGTTATATCAGCTATCGAATATTAACACTGAGGGAAATATTCATGTTTTCGATGGTATTTATCACCACGATTGTTTTCCAACCCGAAGAAGGCCAAAACTCTTAAAATCTTAATATCATAATTGCTTCTCAAACAAAAAGCCGCTCTGACAAGTCGTCATAAATTGGGCCCAAACTGAGCGTCTCCGGGGGCAGAAACCCGACGCCGGTCCTATTTTCTGCCTCCATTGTTCCCTCCACTCACCGTGAGGCGGCTCGGGGTCAGTCGAGCCCCCCCCTGCCCCCCCCCCCCCTAATGCCTTTGAACTTTACTGCGCCCCTAATGCCACCCTGACCTCTGACCCCCATTACAGGTAATAAACTTTACGGCAGTCCAAACCAAGCCATGCAGCAGAGGGGGGGGGGGGGGGGGGGGGTTACTGGGAACACAGGCTGTTTTGTTTACGGGTTTCCGAGAGAGAAAATAAATCCACTCGTTGTTAACTAAAAAAAAAAGACAAATTACGTCATTTTATAATTAATAAATAAGTTTCTCGGCCCCCCCAAAAAAATGTCACGTCAAAAGTTAATGATTAGTTAATGATTTAGTGGTCATTCACGGGAGACTTGAACACAGTAACTATGGGAGACTTGAACACAGTAACTATGGGAGACTTGAACACAGTAACTATGGGAGACTTGAACACAGTAACTATGGGAGACTTGAACACAGTAACTATAGGAGACTTGAACACAGTAACTATGGGAGACTTGAACACAGTCACTATGGGAGACTTGAACACAGTAACTATGGGAGACTTGAACACAGTCACTATGGGAGACTTGAACACAGTCACTATGGGAGACTTGAACACAGTAACTATGGGAGACTTGAACACAGTAACTATGGGAGACTTGAACACAGTAACTATGGGAGACTTGAACACAGTAACTATGGGAGACTTGAACACAGTAACTATGGGAGACTTGAACACAGTAACTATAGGAGACTTGAACACAGTAACTATAGGAGACTTGAACACAGTAACTATAGGAGACTTGAACACAGTAACTATAGGAGACTTGAACACAGTAACTACGGGAGACTTGAACACAGTAACTATGGGAGACTTGAACACAGTAACTACGGGAGACTTGAACACAGTCACTATGGGAGACTTGAACACAGTAACTATAGGAGACTTGAACACAGTAACTATGGGAGACTTGAACACAGTAACTATGGGAGACTTGAACACAGTAACTATGGGAGACTTGAACACAGTAACTATGGGAGACTTGAACACAGTAACTATGGGAGACTTGAACACAGTCACTATGGGAGACTTGAACACAGTAACTACGGGAGACTTGAACACAGTAACTATGGGAGACTTGAACACAGTAACTACGGGAGACTTGAACACAGTCACTATGGGAGACTTGAACACAGTAACTATAGGAGACTTGAACACAGTAACTATGGAGACTTGAACACAGTAACTATGGGAGACTTGAACACAGTAACTATAGGAGACTTGAACACAGTAACTATGGGAGACTTGAACACAGTAACTATGGGAGACTTGAACACAGTAACTATAGGAGACTTGAACACAGTAACTATGGGAGACTTGAACACAGTAACTATAGGAGACTTGAACACAGTAACTATGGGAGACTTGAACACAGTAACTATGGGAGACTTGAACACAGTAACTATGGGAGACTTGAACACAGTAACTACGGGAGACTTGAACACAGTAACTATGGGA
>NC_046980.1:2014883-2017383 GCF_009769545.1 Cyclopterus lumpus
AGGGAGGAGGGAGGAGGGAGGAGGGAGTGTATTTGTCTATATGGGTCTGAGTGAATTACAGTTATGACTTTCTCCTCTTGTTCTCTTCTCAGTTGACGAGTGAACTCATAAATCCTCTCTCCTCCCTCTTTTCTCTCCTCCCTCTCTCTCTTTTCTCTCCTCCCTCTCCCTCTTTTCTCTCCTCCCTCTCCCTCTCTCTCTATGCTCCCCCCCCCCCCCCCTCTGTGGTTCTCAGGTCAGACTTCAGCATCAGATGCTCTGAGATGACCTTAAATGAACTGATGCAGCTTATTGCGTAACTTCCTCTGCGTTCCAGCATGATTTGCATGATTTGCATGATTCGCGCCACTCAAACCACTCGGAGTGAATTTACATCTACAAGCGCTTCAGATCCCTTCGGCGCGCTCGTCTTCGTCACCTCCATGTGACGAAGACGAGCAGCGAGGAGGAAGATCCTTCAGGCCGCTTTGTGGTCTTTGAGGTGTGAGAAACAGAAAGGATGCCCGGACCAATCAAACGAGGTCACGTCCTGCAGCATGCTGCATGCTGCATCCACACAAACACACACACACCCTTTCCCATGATGCCTTGCTGCCTCTCCTCCTTCGACGAGCGAGGTCACGTGACCGAGTGTCTCCATTGGCGGGCGCGCAGCTGAGCACGGACACGCCCCCCTGATCGGGATTGGCTGCTGACTCAGCAACATGAGGCGGATTAGATCCAGAGCCACGACATGAGGAAACAGTGTGACGCTTAAAAGGAGCTTTAGACTGAAAAGCAGCCATGGGGTCACTTAATCCCCATTACCGCACACACACACACACACACACACACACACACACACACACACACACACACACACTCTGTTGCTCCACCAAGAGCCCAGTGTCCATTAAGAGAGCCATGAAACCAGCACTAAAGCTGGTTTTACAGAGTGGAGCAACAGGCTGGGTAACACACTCACACTCAGTGTGTGTGTGTGTGTGTGTGTGTGTGTGCGTGTGTTTATTGTGTACGTGTGTGTCCATGGCGACCAGGTGCCCCTCATAGTTACAGACAGAGAGAGAGAGAGTCACTCCTCGTTTGTGTGTGTTTTCCCACTAAAGTCCAGCGACACGCATGAAGTCTTTTCAAAATAAAGTTCAGGCGACAAAAAATACTTTATCACGTCGAGGGAAATATTTAGTTTTGGGTTAAAATAACGACGGAAGAGTTAGTGAAGCACGCAAGTTACGGGACGTATGGATCCACGTGGGCATCGAACGGCGGGCCGCTCTCGCCCCGCGTCGGCTGTTTGAGGTCTTCATACTTCCTCCTTCGTGATTAATAATATAATAAATAATTTACTATGAATTGGATGCTGGATGAGACCAGCGTGGTTTATGACCCAAATAAAAAACGGTGACCTTTGACCTCCAAAATCGAGTCCTGGAGTGAGACGCCGTGACCTCATCGCGTGACCTCATCGCGTGACCTCATCGCGTGACCTCGGGCGCTCTCTTTATCTTCACACACGGCGTCACCACAGAGACAACATGGCCGCCCTCCGCCAACACAACGCCGGACAGAGTCTGTGTCCTTCAGCCTTTGGGCTTGGAGATCGAAAAACACACACACACACACACACACACACACACACACACACACACACACACACACACACACACACACACACACACAGACGCACACACACACACAGATGACCAGCGTCACACAGAGCCAGTACTGCTGACGGGTGGAGGACTGCTGCAAACACACAGTGGTTGACCTAAATCCCCCCCCCCCCCCCTCATACTGCCCGTGTCATATCCTGCCTCTGCGCGTGTCACTTCCCCCCCCCGCCCGCTCACGGCAGCCGTCGCCATGGGGACGCCTCTGAGTGCCCAGAAACTAGCGTTGACGTCCACAGTCAGCATCCTTTTTAGAAATGCTCCCAGTCTCTTAGAACTTTTATTCTGGTGGGTGTCTGCAGGAGGGTGACTTCCTGTCCTCGGGGTGCACAGACGTGCAACCGCCGGTCGTCACTCTGTGGCTGGTCTACGGACCGTCTCCATAGAAACCAGCGCCTATCTTAATTGCGTGACACGAAGGTCTGGTTGTTAATGGGAGACACTAAACACTCGTTCCCTCAAAAGGAAACCTCGGCGCGGGAACGGCGGCGGCCATGTGCGCCTCGACTTTCAGGCATTCATGATGTCTCGCCTTTCATGCCCCCTCCCTCCCCCCTCCCTCCCCCCTCCCTCCCCCCTCCCCCTCCCCCTCCCCCTCCCCCGCTCCCCACTACGACAACAAGGCGGGTTTGAAGAGCGGCGAGGAGAAAAGACGAGGGAGTTAAAAAGGAAAGAGGGAGGCGAATGAAAAGAAACGCAGGTTTTGGCCTCGAGCGGCGAGCTGTGATGTAAGAGGAGCAGAGAGAGAGAGGGGGGAGGTGCACGTGGATACCTATACATGTACGAGCACACACACACACACACACACACACACACACAGGGTCGTGTCT
>NC_046980.1:2028428-2030928 GCF_009769545.1 Cyclopterus lumpus
GGGGGGGGGGGGGGGGGGGGGGTGGGGGGGGGGGGGGGGGGGGGGGGGGGGGGTTACACTCGTCACTTCACAATGCGTCCTTGAAAACAGTTTCATAAAATATGACAGAAAAATTGGTGGAGAAACTTCAAAACCAAAACATGGGCAGCGATATATATATATGTGTGTGTGTGTGTGTGTGTGTGTGTGTGTGTCCACATTAACTCAGCATCGCTCTTGAATGAATGAATGAGCGTATAGGAGATGAATGCTTGAAGTGATCAGATTATTGTGTTATTGTGATATTTATATTTCTTGTTTGTTTTGAGGTAATTAAGGTGAGGTTGTCCTTCTTTGGGACTCGTGTAAACAAGGTTTGTTGTTTCTTGATTCTACTGATCAACACAACGGATACGTGAAGGGTAGTCGAGTATTTATTGGATTGAGCTCCCATGTCTCTGGTAAGTTATCTTTGGAGAGTGCAGCACAGCGGAGAGAGCTTGAAAGGTCAAAGGTCGGTTGGTCTTCAGGGACATGAGGGAATCTTTTAAACAGGGGGCGACTCCTCTGGTTGTATAGAAGTCTATGCTTCATGTGTTAAAGCTGCATTCTCTCTCCTGACCACCAGGGGGCGACTCCTCTGGTTGTATAGAAGTCTATGCTTCATGTGTTAAAGCTGCATTCTCTCTCCTGACCACCAGGGGGCGACTCCTCTGGTTGTATAGAAGTCTATGCTTCACGTGTTAAAGCTGCATTCTCTCTACTGACCACCAGGGGGCGACTCCTCTGGTTGTATAGAAGTCTATGCTTCATGTGTTAAAGCTGCATTCTCTCTCCTGACCACCAGGGGGCGACTCCTCTGGTTGTATAGAAGTCTATGCTTCACGTGTTAAAGCTGCATTCTCTCTACTGACCACCAGGGGGCGACTCCTCTGGTTGTATAGAAGTCTATGCGTCACGTGTTAAAGCTGCATTCTCTCTACTGACCACCAGGGGGCGACTCCTCTGGTTGTATAGAAGTCTATGCTTCACGTGTTAAAGCTGCATTCTCTCTCCTGACCACCAGGGGGCGACTCCTCTGGTTGTATAGAAGTCTATGCTTCACGTGTTAAAGCTGCATTCTCTCTACTGACCACCAGGGGGCGACTCCTCTGGTTGTATAGAAGTCTATGCTTCATGTGTTAAAGCTGCATTCTCTCTCCTGACCACCAGGGGGCGACTCCTCTGGTTGTATAGAAGTCTATGCTTCACGTGTTAAAGCTGCATTCTCTCTACGACTATGGGATGAGTGTTTAGGGTCTCACTCCGCCTCTCTGGGTCTGTCAATTTTGTGACAACAGCCTTTTGTGTATGTGTGTGTGTGGAGGAGGGGGGGGGGGGGGGGGGGGGGGGGGGGCACTGGAAATCTGGACGTGATCATTACTGAGGCCTGGAGTCAAGGCCATTAGCTCCAATCCCACCCCCCCCCCCCTCCGGTAAATTATGGGTCGTCTGTCACGGGGGCCCAGTGTCCGAGAACTGTCAACAGTGAAAGATGAAGGGGTCCTTGCACTCTCCAATGAGCCGTCCGCAGAGATGCCCGCGACAAACGACCCATGAGCAGAGACACACCTTTCATCAGTGAGAGCGATGGGAGCAACGGTACGGCTGTGTGTGTGTGTGTGTGTGTTGACCTGACCCTTTAAATACCCCCCTCCCCCTCCCTTTCGGCTGCGATCCATATTTTTCCTTATTTCTTCGAGGCAAAAAGAGGCTTCGGGACCGCTGAGGACATTTTCTCGCTCCCTGCTGACAACAAAGTAATCAGGCCGCTCCGTCTGGTTTACCAGCGTCGGCACGAGTCCTCCTCGTGTCGAGTGTCTGAGGAGGAGAAGGATGCAGGTAATTAACTGTCACTGCATGCACAACAGATCCCCGTGAGCATCTCATTACTTTGGCCAGCGCAGGAAGTAGTGCCCCCCCCCACCATTCGCCAGCTTTATTAACCAAAATCACAATCCGTCCCCGTATGGAGCGTTTTGGACCTACGACATCGTTGTTTACCGACGCCGTCATTGTTTATCTATGACGTCATTGTTTATCTATGACGTCATTGTTTACCGACGCCGTCATTGTTTATCTATGACGTCATTGTTTATCTATGACGTCATTGTTTACCGACGCCGTCATTGTTTACCTACGCCGTCATTGTTTACCTACGCCGTCATTGTTTACCTACGACGTCATTGTTTATCTACGACGTCATTGTTTATCTATGACGTCATTGTTTACCGACGCCGTCATTGTTTACCTACGCCGTCATTGTTTATCTATGACGTCATTGTTTACCGACGCCGTCATTGTTTACCTATGACGTCATTGTTTACCTGTCATTGTTTACCTATGACATTGTTTACCGACAACATCGTTGTTTACCTACCACATCATTGTTTACCTACGACGTCATTGTTTACCTACAACATCATTGTTTACCTACGGCATCGTTGTGTACCGACGACATCATTGTTTACCTACCACATCA
>NC_046980.1:2035928-2052392 GCF_009769545.1 Cyclopterus lumpus
TGGGGCGTAAAACACCTGTTCTGGGTACAGGTGGACAGGCCGGCACACGGCTGCACCGCCCTGCCCCCGTCTCCTTTACACCATCTCTGACTCACATTCCTGACGCTGTGGGACTCTTTTGTGTTCACGTTTCAGCTCCTCGTCCTCGGAGTGACCCAGTGGGCCGATTCCAAAAGGAAGAAGAGGTTTTTTTATTCCTTTTCCACAACCTCATGTTGTGGTATTTGCAGTAAAACATTAGATTGTCGAAAGGTTTTTTTCCTGAGAAAGTAGGATTCCACTGAGGCAGAAATACATAAGGTAGGTCAAGGAAATGAGGCCACGCATTAAATACATATATTACAACCTCAAAGAGGAAATTCAACATCAACCCATGAGAAAATATAAGAGACATAACATGAGAGTAAGACCTGAACATCCACCTGAAGAACACACTTCTTTTATATATTATGTATCTGTCAGCTGTATTTGACTATTTGATGTACAGTTACTAGATCGACTCCTCTGGTTGTATAGAAGTCTAAGCTCCGCCCCCAAAAACAAACAAAAAGAAGATGTGGACCAAAATGCTAAACTTGAGTCTTCAAAGCCGTTGATGTCGTCCACTTTTAATTGATTTCTTCTCGGGTTTCCTGACTTGTCCTTCAAGAACCTCTCCATGAAGCACCATGTTCTAGTCAACAGCCGGGTCCTGAAACGGGAGAAACGTTTTTCTTCTGAAACGGCATAAAAAAAATAGATTAAAGACGGGACTGAAAACACACACGGAGGAAATGTGTTAAATATGGAGCACAACAAATCACACGTTTCATGTTTGTGTGTTTAGGGATCAATACTCCATCAAAATGAACGGCCTATTGATCCAGTGCTTCAGCTAAATGATGTCAAGCTGAAATGATGAGTCATAATAAGAAGAAGGTTAGACTGCAGTAACGTGTTTATATTTATATATATGTGTGTGTATATATATATGTGTATATATATATGCATATATATATATAATTGTATATATATGTATATATATATGTGTATATATATGTGTGTATATAAATGTATATATGTCTGTATATATATACATACATATATATATGTATGTATATATATATGTATATATGTGTGTATATATATACATACATATATATGTATGTATATTTATATATTTGTGTGTATATATATATATGTATATATATGTGTATATATATGTATATATGTATATATATGTATGTATATGTGTATATATATATACATATATATGTATATGTGTACATATATATCTATATACACATATACATATATATATGTGTATATGTATATATATATATATATGTATGTATGGGTTTTGGGACTAGTGAGGGATGCTCGCGGTGCGTTCACGGCCCTTCGTGTTTCCCAGAGTGTAGCGTTGCATTCTGCTTCCTCTTTCGTCTCCGTTGGAAGCGGCCGGCCTCGTGCTTCCTCCGGCTGGATAACGGCGTTACTCCGCCGCGCCGCGTTACTCCGCCGCGCCGCGTTACTCCGCCGCGCCCGCGTTACTCCGCCGCGCCGCGTTACTCCGCCGCGCCGCGTTACGCCGCCGCGCCGCGTTACTCCGCCGCGCCGCGTTACTCCGCCGCGCCGCGTCTGCTTCTTGTCAAGACTTTGCCACCAAAGTCAATTTTTTTTGCCCGAGCCGGCAGAATGTAATATTTCCTTTTAATCGGATCAACACGGAAATTACAGTCGGGTGGACTCTGTATTGATACGAGAGGAAATAATTAAACTCCGGGGCTCCAGGAATAATTTCACCCTCTGAGCATTACTGTAAAGCCCATAAAAATAACAACCCCCCCCCAGGATGAGATAAGGAGGAAACCAGGAACACAGATACACGATGAGATTTCATTTACTCGGCCTGGTTTCCCTCCAGCCTCTCACCAGGTTCCTCTCGCCCATCATCATCATCATCATCATCATCATCATCATCATCATCATCATTGTGGACCTGAACATCAGTGAAGACGGAGACGTTTACTCTGTTGTTGCTCTGTTGTTGTTCTGTTGTTGTTCTGTTGTTGCTCCTTGTTTACCCCCCCCCCCCCCCCCCCCCCCCTTCTCCTCGTGTAAGGTTGTTAACCGTGACGCTCAGATGAACCAGACCTCTCTAATGGCTCTTATTGGATCATCTGGCCGGGAAGGGAGGTCGGCCCCACCTGGGTTACCACCTCCATTGCCCTAGGAGAGAGGAGGAGGGGGGGGGGGGGGGGGGGGGCATCAATGACGCAATCCCTCTTCACGCCTTCACCAAGGTCATTAATAAACAAAAACGATTTTATCGGCTTATTTTTAGCAGTTCTGGTAAATGTGTGAATTCCTTTTTTTTTGTTCATATTTTTTTCTAGCTCATGGCCTTTAAAATAGAACATAAGAGGAGATGTTTATCTTCTGAAGCCTTTAATTCAGTCTTCACGTGTGGATCGATCAGCTGGAGCTCGATCTTTTGACGGCAGCTCCCTCTCACCTGTCAGACATCAGTTTATTGAATAATTCCATCATTTTATTTCTTCGTTATTTCCTCTGAACGGGGACGACCAAAAGCCCCTTTCAGGTGAGTCCTTAAACCAATAATCATGAGCAGCACAATGTTCACACACACACACACACACTGTACCAGCCCAGGGGTTTCCTGGGCCCCGCTCCAGGGGCTCCGGTTCAAGCTGACTGCGTCTCCGCTGATGCTCACAGCTTGTTAGCAGATGAAGATGAAGATGAAGATGAAGTAATAAAACACAAAGCACGTTGATCACCGCTCTCCTCAACGAGCAATCCTCCCGTCATCATTTAGGGTTCCCTCTTCGGGTTAATTACGGTCATTAGCGTCGCGTGTTCAAAGCGAGGGGCTAATTAAGTGGCTGGAGATTAAAAAACGCAAAAGAAGAAGAAGAAGAAGAAATTAACAGATCTTTTGGTTTTGAGGAGCAGAAATTGATGGAAAACAGCTGAGGAGGGAACAATTATTCTAATAGTGTGACAGACGGAGGCTGCAAATTAGATTTAGCTTAGCAAAGGTGCTCCCTACCGGTTAGAGATGGCTGGTGTGTGTGTGTGTGTGTGTGTGTGTGTGTGTGTGTGGGAAGTCCTCTTCTTTAATATGGAACATTTAGGCTAAAGATATTATTAAAAGAATCAGGAAGTTTAAAGACACATAACTTCAATGCTAATGCTAATGACTCACTTATTTTTGTGCGTTTCCTACAAAAAGTGTGTGTTTTTTTGTGTGGCGGCCATCTTTTCCAAGAAGTTTTATTTTGAAAAAGCAGCGGGTGTCGATTTTCCCACTTGTTGCTTTTTTCAAAAATAAAACTTCTTCACAGGAAACTCAGGTTGAGGAAAAAGATGTCCGTCTGGATTAAAATAACCAGGGAACGTAACACACACATCACCTTTGACGAGAACACTAGTGGTGTATTTAGGAATTACACTATTTTTCGTATAGTTCATAAGACACGTAGAAACTTTAAAAACCTAAAACCTGCAGATGAAGCGTGTCGTGGATCTGTTGTGTTATGAAAGAAGAGGAAATGGAGCGTGTGCTTGTGCAGCGGAGGGAAGGTTGCGAGGGAGCAGGAAAGGATGCAGGCTGGTCTCCTCAGGACCAGCCCAGCGTGAGGAAAAGCTTGTTAAACCCTAATAGTGCTGATCAAAGGATATTGATTATCTCTCGCGCCCTGTTTGGGTGACAAAGTGAGCATTAGCTGGAGCCACAGAGCTTTTTAAGAAAGGGTTCCTCGGGGGGGCCCAGACCCCTCTGTAGAGATCACTCACACACACACACACACACACACACACACACACACACACGCACACACACACACACACACACACACACACACACACTGCTATCCTTTCACCCTCCTGCTACCAGATAATCCATTTTACAGCCAGGGATCAAACACTGAGCCCTCTGGCTGTGAGCTGCAGAGACTACTGTAACACACACACACACATGCACACGCACACACACGCCATACACACGCACACACACATACACAGACACACACACATGCACACACACACAAACACACGCACGCACACACCATACACACACATACACAGACACACACACATGCACACGCACACACACGCCATACACACGCACACACACATACACAGACACACACACATGCACACGCACACACACGCCATACACACACACACACATACAGACACACACACATGCACACACACACATACACAGACACACACACACATGCACACTACACACACATGCACACACACACATACACAGACACACACATGCACACACACACGCACACATGCACACACGCCATACACACACCGCACCTACATACACACGTACACATGCACGCACACACACGTACACACACACATACGCTGTACCAACTCTTTTATTTTTGTAATCTTCTGCTGTTTTGGCCGCGGTGCATAATTAACGTTCTCCTCGGAGAACCCCAAAAAGGAACGGCGCACTAATTCGGAGAACAATGAGGCCCGGAAGGTCCCGAGCGTCACGCGGCGCCCGTTGGAGCGCGTTTGTCCTGCGGTGGCGTCAGAAGACCGAAGAACGGGGGAACAGGAGGAGATGGAGTTATACATAACGCATCACAACAACCACATTAATGGAGCGCCCGTTAAATATTCACGCCATTAACCTCGAGATTTAGGCGACACGGGAAGTACAGAAACTTCAGAAGTGGCGTGTTTGTGCCTTTTCTTCTCCGCTCGGCTGATCCCAGACCTGCAGAAGTCTCGTGCTTCAACCTCCTGGAACACGTTCTCCACCGTGGTGTTTCCTGAAGGCTGTGAAGGAGACATGGTGTGTCCTTAGTGGGGTTTAGGAGACTTCTTAGGGACTTAAAGCTAAAGCCTCTGTAACGTCTCCCACATCCAAAATCAACCGTTCTCACCTCAAAATCCCACTCAGCCCCGTTTCATGTGATTTAGACACGCTCTGCTTATATAAAAGGAAAACTACACTATGTGATATCTATATTTAATAGTAAAAATATGGGTCTCCAAGCCGTGCAGACTCCTGACTTTGCACCCAAAAATGCTGTCAAAAGTTTAATTCGTACATTTTAAATGTCGCCTACAAAATTACAGAGATGCCAATTTGCACGTTTTGTGCACACGCTGAGTGATTTTAATAGAAATATTTCATATATCAAACCTGCGTGTAACAACGAACGGTTAGATTCAGGCAACACAAGCTCTGAGTTAAAGTTAGAAACACATTACGTAACAATCGTAGTCCTGGTTTCACACCGGTCTCCTGGGTGAAGGTCCTGTGTTTGTCTCTCCAGGACCACTCCCACCAGGTCTACTCCACGTAACGGTCAGGAACCGGCCACATTCATCACAGCCGTAGTATGCAGAACTGCACGTGACAACGTGGGCCTTGAATGCACCACGCCTGTGCCTCCCGGTGACTTCACGTGACCCGGTGACTTCACGTGACCCGCTGACGTCACGTGACCCGCTGACGTCACGTGACCCGGTGACTTCACGTGACCCGGTGACGTGACCCGGTGACTTCACGTGACCCGGTGACGTGACCCGCTGACGTCACGTGACCTGGTGACTTCACGTGACCCGGTGACGTGACCCGGTGACTTCACGTGACCCGGTGACGTGACCCGGTGACTTCACGTGACCCGCTGACGTCACGTGACCCGCTGACGTCACGTGACCCGGTGACTTCACGTGACCCGGTGACTTCACGTGACCCGGTGACGTGACCCGGTGACTTCACGTGACCCGGTGACGTGACCCGGTGACTTCACGTGACCCGCTGACGTCACGTGACCCGGTGACTTCACGTGACCCGGTGACTTCACGTGACCCGGTGACGTGACCCGGTGACTTCACGTGACCCGCTGACGTCACGTGACCCGGTGACTTCACGTGACCCGCTGACGTCACGTGACCCGGTGACTTCACGTGACCCGGTGACGTGACCCGGTGACTTCACGTGACCCGGTGACTTCACGTGACCCGGTGACATCACGTGACCCGCTGATGTCACGTGACCCGGTGACATCACGTGACCCGGTGACGTCACGTGACCCGGTGACATCACGTGACTCGGTGACTTCACGTGACCCGGTGACGTCACGTGACCCGGTGACTTCACGTGACCCGGTGACTTCACGTGACCCGCTGACGTCACGTGACCCGGTGACATCACGTGACCCGCTGATGTCACGTGACCCGGTGACGTCACGTGACCTACTTGTTGATGTTCCTACTGTACGCGGCAGGACGCGACCATCTGTGAAGATCCGGCCTGCTGGAGCGTGAAGCTGCAGACGTGTTTAGTAGCTGAAGAAGAAGATGTTCAATGTATTCATGATGCCAACCACAGGGTGTGTGTGTGTGTGTGTGTGTGTGTGTGTGTGTGTGTGTGGAGTGAACCGTGAAATGAAAACACCCTATAACCATTTCATTGCATCTCTCAATTAGGAAATCATCTATGCTTCTTCTTCTTCTTCTTCTCCTTCTGCTGCTTCTTCTTCTGAATTATAAAAAAGGTGTAGTGCGGTTATCACTATGGATTCATCTGAAGATTATTTTCCAGGTCTATAAAATGTCAGAATATGGATGAAAGTAAACACGTGGTGTCTTCATATGTCTTGTTATGTCAAATATATTCTGTTCGATATGTTTTTAAAAAGGAGAAAAACACGGAATTTACATATTTCAGAGGCTGAAAACTGCACATTAAAAACTATCTGAAAACTAAGTTCATGTTCCAACTCAGACCAATATAATATAATATTTCTAGGAGACGGTCTCTTTTAGTTTTTATTGCCTGACATCAGAGCTTGAAGGACGTCGGACATCAACCCGCTGAATGGATTTCACCGCTCGCTGACACATTTATGAAATATGTAGCGAAGCGCGAGCTACAAAGTGGCTCACGCCGTCTGCGGAGGATCCGGTTGGTAAGCAGCGCTCTGAGCTCCAGACCAGGTCCGGTCCAGGTGTCCTTTAGGCCCACTCTGATGTTTTATACATGAAGCGAGGCCACTTACAGTCTGATGAGCAAGTCTGGCTCATTAATGATACGGCCGAGCTCTCAGGGTGTCGGGCGCCAAGCAAACACTCATGTAAAATTAAACAACATTTGTTTACACAAGTCAAACCTCTTCCGGGGGCTTTTTGTTTGTTTTGCCAGACACTTTATGGTTTTTTTTTCTTCTTTTTTTTTAGAAAAACAGCAGCTTGAAATCTCTGTTTTTGAAAACAAGCCCCCCCCCCCCCCCCCCCCCCAAAAAAATACCCACTTTTTGAGTATTTTTCTAGCCGCCACATCTGCTTCGGGATACTCGGATGATGTCACGAGTCTAACGGAGTCAAGACGAGGAGGCTGAATTATTCAATGATGGCTCCACTTTTGTGGAATTATTTTAAGTATTATAATTGCAGCCGGGTTCGCCTTGGCCTGCCGAGGGGGGGGGGGGGGGGGATGGGACCCTGTGGGGAGCGATCGGCATCAGTCGGCGGTGTCGGGTTACCAAAACGCTCCCTTAATGATGGCGAAGCATCGACCCGCGCGGAGAGCAAACACAAGACGATATTTCTGTGAGCTTGAGAACAACACAACGCCGGATTACCCCTTCGTTTACTTATTTTACAGAAGTTATGTTTTACGTGTAACTTTCGTACAACATTAACGTGAAACATGAAACAAAGGTACTCATAATGTTAAACGATCTTTTCTTAGACCTGTGGTCTGTTCATGTAGGATCTGGAGGCACCGGGTTCAGGTTTTGACACCGGAAGCCTTCTGGTTTCTGTTTGTAGTCCAAAACGGTATCGACCAATCACGTGCGAGCAGGTTCTTTCTTTGTGGAATCAAAGGAGGTGAAAAACGCATCGCCGGAAATATCATCCGGGATTATTCTGATTACAATTTTATCTTTTTAAATATATATTTTTTTTAATGTATTATCTCTCGGACCCAGATAATATCCTCTGGCTACACCTGAAAAAACCAGGAGATGTTAAGCCCCTCCCACCGAGGAGGCGTGTCCATCGACGGGTGCACGTGTCTCCCCCCCCCCCCCCACCCGACCTACCTGGCGACAACACGGTTAACAATAGAGTCTCTTCCTACTCAAAGATAATTATGCAGTCTGGGGAAATTATGCCTACATTGTGCTCTTGAGGAGATAATTGAAGCCTTACGTAGCCCCCCCCCCCCCCCCCCCTCCCCCCCCATGTCACTCGCAGCCCGTATGTATATTTTCTGTCGCAGTATCGTGAGCATATTTCCCCCGACGATAACCAAACGAAAAAAAAACAAAAAAACAAAGACGATGTTGTTAATTGAGCCGTGAAGAAATAAAAAAATTAAAATTAACTTGAGGGGAAGAAAAGAAGTAATTTTCATCGTTCCACGCCGATATGAAAATTACTTCTTTTTTTCATTTTGACTGTTGTCTTTTGTCATTGAGCGTTTCAGCACCCGAAGAACAACGGGGATGGACTCGTTAGGCGGGTTAATTAAGTCACGCAGGTGTGTGCGTGAAAGCAGGTTGACGGACGACTAATCAGGAAATCAATTAGTTCTCGACCCAGAAAACGGAGAACGTTTCTTTCCCCTCTTTTCTTTTCTCGGCATCTCTGATTGGACCAGAGCGACTCCTCTGGGCCTCCAGGAGCTTCTCTCTGGGAGCTTCTTTCTCCAGGAGCTTCTATCTCCAGGAGCTTCTCTCCGGGAGCTTCTCTCTGGGAGTTTCTCTCCGGGAGCTTCTCTCTCCAGGAGCTTCTCTCTCCAGGAGCTTCTCTCTGGGAGCTTCTCTCTCTGGGAGCTTCTCTCTCTCCAGGAGCTTCTCTCTGGGAGCTTCTCTCTCCAGGAGCTTCTCTCTGGGAGCTTCTCTCTCTGGGAGCTTCTCTCTGGGAGCTTCTCTCTGGGAGCTTCTATCTCCAGGAGCTTCTCTCCGGGAGCTTCTCTCTGGGAGTTTCTCTCCGGGAGCTTCTCTCTCCAGGAGCTTCTCTCTCCAGGAGCTTCTCTCTGGGAGCTTCTCTCTCTGGGAGCTTCTCTCTCTCCAGGAGCTTCTCTCTGGGAGCTTCTCTCTCCAGGAGCTTCTCTCTGGGAGCTTCTCTCTCTGGGAGCTTCTCTCTGGGAGCTTCTCTCTGGGAGCTTCTCTCTCCAGGAGCTTCTCTCTCTGGGAGCTTCTCTCTCCAGGAGCTTCTCTCTCTGGGAGCTTCTCTCTCCAGGAGCTTCTCTCTGGGAGCTTCTCTCTCCAGGAGCTTCTCTCTCCAGGAGCTTCTCTCTGGGAGCTTCTCTCTCCAGGAGCTTCTCTCTCCAGGAGCTTCTCTCTGGGAGCTTCTCTCTCCAGGAGCTTCTCTCTCCAGGAGTTTCTCTCTGGGAGCTTCTCTCTCCAGGAGCTTCTCTCTCCAGGAGCTTCTCTCTGGGAGCTTCTCTCTCTCACCAGCACATCGGGGAACGCTCCGTCCACTTGAATGGATCCAACGGGACCGACGTCTGGTTCTGATGGAGGAGATGGTCGCTTCGGATCGCCGCTCCTTCAACCATCACAACGTTTTCCTTTAATCCAGGAAATGACTTCCACTCTGCAGGTCGTTAAATAATAATATTGTTTACGCTACAACACGCTTCTCCACGTCTGTGGAAGGAATCCAGGTCTGGAGCAATGTTATCACCCACGAAGACCTTCTCCTTCTTCTTCTTCTCCTTCATCTTCATCTCCTTCATCTCCTTCTTCTTCTTCTCCTCCTACTTCTTCATCTCTTTCATCTTTCAGCTCTTCCTTCTTCTTCTTCTCTTCTAGAGTTCTTCTTCTCCTTCTTCTCCTTCTTCTTCTTCTTCTCTTTCATCTCCTTCATCTCCTTCTTCTCCTCCTCCTTCATCTCTTTCATCTTTCAGCTCATCCTCCTTCTTCTTCTTCTTCTTATGGGATCTGTTGAAGCGAGACGACGAGATGAGCGGCCGTGTGTCTCCAGGTCACCAGGTAACAGCTGGGTGATGGAGACACACACACACACACACACACACACACACCGTCTGACCTCTGGGGGTCAGACTTAAAGGCCCGCCCTTTCAGCAGCCTCCACTTAAGCGCAGACGTCGTGTCCCTCAGGTTCTCTTCTGACCCGAGAACAACCGGTCTCTATGTGGACCTCGCCGAGAGGAGAGGAGGCCGAGGTCGAGGAATGTGATCGAGGAATGTGATCGTCAATCACATCGAATGACAGCGTTCAGTTTCTCACCGAGACTCAAACTTTTTTAAGCCGATGCCGAGGTCCATTTTTGAGAGTTTGAAATAGAAATTAGCAAACAAAGTGGCTAACGTGTATAATTGAGTACAAACATACATCAAAAAAAGTTTAGACGGAAAAAAAACGCGTGCCTACGTTTTCTTTGTGATCGAAGGATCGACTCGTCGGTGCCCCCTGGTGGACAAACTGAGAAGTGAAGGATGTCGTGAGTCTCTTTAACCTCAGATGACAACATGACGGACATGCGCGTAGTCCTCCATTCGGTCGTTCCGTGGCTATCCGTTCAGCGTTCGGCGCCACCTGCAGGAAGACTTCGTCAGCGTCCTCTAAATCGGGTAAAAAATCTGCCGGTCGAAGACGTGCAACCCGCCGACCGGCTCTCTGCCTCGATGGAGGAGGAAGCGTGTCGCGATTTGTGTTTTGCGTTCTTTTGTTAAATGGAAACAAACAAACAACAACAACAAACTGCTGGAGAAACAGTTTGAAACACTTCAAAGTGCTGAAATAAATCAACATTTACACATAAAAAAGACACAAAGAGAGCTGGTTATTGGAACAAGTGACTAAAAACGGCGCCTGAGGAAACAACACCTGAGGAAACAACACCTGAGGAAACAACACCTTCATCACCGCGGTGAAGACACTTTTCATATTATTATCACTGCCTCGCTCCCTGGAAGTAAACCCAGCGAATCCACCGGCTCTCATCCCTATTTTCCTCCCCTAAAAACCAGCATTAGAGGGGATCGCACCCGCCATTGTCGCCCCTCTCGGGGACCAAATCTATTTCTGCGGAGATGGAAATTGTCGGCCCCCCCACAAAAGCCGCTGACACACTCTCAATGGAGGTGTCAATTCTCGAGGCCTCGCCATTGTGGGCCGGGTAATTTAATTGGAGAGGCACGACGGTGTGTCCCCGGTCAGGGCTTTCAAACGTTGTATCGCCGCCTGTCCCAGTGCTGGCTCTCCTCCTGCTGTGGAGATTCACAATCCGACTCCCCCCCCACCCCCACCACCCCACACCTCCTCCTCCTCTCAGATTCCTCCCCATGCAGGTGGAGGAGGGGGGGAGGAGGGGGGGCAACGCTGGCCCCTGAGAGAGCCCTTTGTTGGGGGGGAGGCGCAGCATGGTGGCCTCAGTGTCTCAGAGCGGCTGTTCTGGAGGAGGAGGAGGAGGAGGAGGAGGAGGAGGGGGGGGGGGGGGGGGGGGGGACCTGCTCCGCCGTTACCTGGGAGTCGTCTCTCTCTTTTTGGGGCAAAATTAGTCAGCGGATAATGAAGCTGTCTTTGATTGCAGGGGAGAGAGCGAGGGGGTGAGGCTCCTCCCCCCGCGGGGCATGAGAAGCTCGTCTTTTGGAGGAGCGCCTGCTGTCAACGGAGGCTCCGAGGTTCCCCCGAGGTTCCCCCGAGGTTCCTGGAAGAGTTCAGGGTTGAAAGATGCACGCGAGGGTCGACGAACACGTTCCTGCAGGTGAACGGGGGGTCAAGCACACGGAGCCGGGGACCTGCGGCCATCTTTGCTTCCTCTTCACCGTATTTTGTTTGCGTTTTGTTTGTATAATTTCTTTTGCTGCTGTCACATTTCGATGTCTGTGGCCTTGAGTCTTTAGTCCTGCTCCTCTCTGGAAACAGAACAATGGCGTCTAGAAGCAGAGAGAAGAATCACACAATTACAATGAATCACGAGCAAGAAAAGATTAATTGAGTTGGAACACACTGGAATCTGTATGAAGATGTTTTCTAACGAGTCCGCGAGTGTCGGAAAAACAATGGCCGCCCGATATGTTTTATATATTAAACTATTTTAATCTGAATTGTTGTCACGTGACTGTCGGTCTCAGTCGAGTCGATCTCGGCCTCGTAGTTGAACCGATGGAATTAAATGTTTTATACAGAATACGGTTTATTTGTAAATGTCGTTTTTTTAATGGACTATCACAATTTTAAGCTTCGTCATACGATGCGTTGAAGGAAAAGATGAAAAGATGAACGTTTAAAGATATCGAAGTGTAGCTTTGACCATTTAATAAACTAACAACAGTTTGTATATTTAGCATCTTTCTTTGTGCTTTTTGATTTTTTAAAGAACCTAAACATGAACTTTGATGACTGTCTTTACCAATTTCCATGTGTCAACGTGTCTGTTGGGGTCTCTCTGTGCACAGTTGTCACGACAACCGGAGCGCGCCCGGCTCATGGCCGCCCTCCAAGCGCGGACAAAGCCGCCGCCGAATGAACCAGGCGTGTGTCCACCGGACCTGAGGGGTGCCGCCACCGCTAACAAAACACACAAAGACCCTCGGGCACTGGCACCGGCCCTCGCCCGTCTACCTCCCCCCACCCCCCCTCCACACACACACACACACACGCACACACACACACACACACACACACACACGCACACACACGCACACACACACACACACACACTGCCGCCCGCTGATTTGTGCCGGCTCCAAGAGGAGGAAGTTCCTCTCATCTCCTTTTCAAGGTAGCCCTGCCACCCATGCCCCTTGTTCACACGGGCAATAAGCACACACACACACACACACACACACACACACACACACACACACACACACACACAGACACACAGACACACACACACACACACGTATAAATATAAAAGTGGTCGTAGTCGTTGGTTTGTCGACATTTAGAAGCCTTGAGTTCGCCTTTTAGGTCGTCGCCATCTTGTTTTTTTTGCAACCAGTGAACAGGAAGTGACTGAGGAGGAGCCTTGTCAATCACCTTGCAGCCCCGCCCCTAAAGCATCCCCTCCATTATGGTCTGTTTGACTCTAAATGACCATAATTTACTAAATGAACATCACGCTGTATAGAAGAAGACTTGAAACTAGAGATTGAGACCAAAAACTAATGTTTACAATGTTTACTGAGGGAATACATCAAGAGAAGTAGAGTCATTTATATAGACTTCTATACAACCAGAGGAGTCGCCCCCTGGTGGTCAGGAGAGAGAATGCAGCTTTAACACATGAAGCATAGACTTCTATACAACCAGAGGAGTCGCCCCCTGGTGGTCAGGAGAGAGAATGCAGCTTTAACACATGAAGCATAGACTTCTATACAACCAGAGGAGTCGCCCCCCTGGTGGTCAGGAGAGAGAATGCAGCTTTAACACATGAAGCATAGACTTCTATACAACCAGAGGAGTCGCCCCCCTGGTGGTCAGGAGAGAGAATGCAGCTTTAACACATGAAGCATGGACTTCTATACAACCAGAGGAGTCGCCCCCCTGGTGGTCAGGAGAGAGAATGCAGCTTTAACACATGAAGCATGGACTTCTATACAACCAGAGGAGTCGCCCCCCTGGTGGTCAGGAGAGAGAATGCAGCTTTAACACATGAAGCATAGACTTCTATACAACCAGAGGAGTTTCGTCATGTTCTACAGACTTCTTTAACAGATTAAAATAATCGAGCTGAGGCCCAGATGAATCACGGCCTAACCCCAATAAAGATCCTTCATTTCCCATAATCCATCTTGTTGTCTCACTCCCTCTGGGCCTCCTGCTCGTCCATGACTTCCCACGTTCACGCCCCGAGGTCGTGATCATCGTGTTAATGGTGTCTTTCTCTTTGTTTGGACTTCTCAGAGCTCCTCCAGAGACGCAGGAGACATCTTAACAGCTGTTTTCACAGCATTAATAATCGTGTAAGAAGGTTCCCTCTCGGCGAGGAGCCGCTCCGCATCCGAGGAACCTCCTCCAGGTCTGTCGGGTCCGCCGCTCCTCAACACGTGAAGCGTGTCGACAGGCGAGTGGATGTTCTTCTACGAGATGTGACACTGAGCTCACGCGGTTGTCACAACATCGCCGTGACGACGCAGACGCACACCTGTGTCTAACTCGCACCGACACGTCCTTCAGGAAGCGCTTCCTCCTCTTTCCTCCCGCCGGCTTCTCTTTCTTCTTCTCGTTTAGCTTTTGGACTGATAGTGAAATGTATTATTCAGCGTGTAGCTGCTTTTTGATTTGAGATGTATGGTTTTTAAATGTCTAAAGAGCACGTTCTACTAGTTTGAGGTATTTACAGTTCTTCTTTCATTTCTTTGTGCTTTAGGTTGCTGGAACGTATGTTTCAGGGAATTTAAATATTTACCTCCAACGACTTTGTGAACGTCACTATTTCTGTGGACTTCATTCGGGGTAAACCTGATCTGGTCTTTTGGGTTTTTTAAAATATTATTTGATGTCACGAATATAATATATATATACGAGTAAAACTTTAAAGATTGCAGGAACGAACCGTTTAGTCAACTTCAGGAACCACAAACCTTCAACTCTTCTGTTCAGTTTTGAATATATGATATATTTAAATATACATAATTATTTATATGTGTATATATAAATATATATATATATATATATAAATATATATATATATATATTTATATATATAAATATATATATATATATATATTTATATATATAAATATATATATTTATATATGTATTTATATATGTATATATATACATATATAAATATATGTATATATATATTTATATATATATTTATATATATATATATTTATATATCTATATTTATATATCTATCTATATATATATATTTATATATATTTATATATCTATCTATATTTATATATCTATCTATATATATATATATAGGAGGTCAGCATTATGAGAGCAGACCTCCTCTTCCTCTGTGATGAAGGTTACCCAGGAACCATCTCTTGGAGGTGGATGAACGGGAGTGAGATACAGTTTGGACTCAAACAGGAACTCCAACCTCTTAATGAATGTGACCTCTGAGTCCTTCCCACAATTCCTTGGGCCCCCCCCCTACAGTGTTTAATGATTCCAAGGACTCTGGGGTGAGCTCCAACTCTAATCAATGAACCCATCAACGGGGAGCCGGTCTCCCTGGCGACGCGGTTGCCAAGACAGTCGTGCTTGGCAACCCGGCTCGACGTGGAGCGTCTGGCTGATTCTTATGTAAAGTTTTCTTTCTTTCTTTTTCTTTTCTCATTCATTGCTCTTTTTTTTTTTTATGGCGAGAGGGGGGCGAACAAAACAAGAGAAAAGAGTTTAAATATGTTTGTTCGGAGGTTTCATATTTAGTTTTTTACCACGTCGGTCACGCCGATAAAGACAAACAACAGACATCTGAGGAGATGAGAGCGGAAAGTTGTAAACAAGGAGGGAGGAGACGAGAGAGGGAGCGTTAAGGGAGTCATCAAGGATCCTTCATCGTCCACGACGTAAGAAAAAACACGACAAAAAAAGATACAAAAATGGCCGACGTGAAACATTGTTTCCATTTTATACGTAAACGAAAAACTACAAAAAAAACAGAGAGAATGAAGTGAAAGAACACAATGTTGCTTTTGAAAGTGAGGAAACGGGAGAGGAAGAAGGAACCCGCGATGAAGAGGAAGAGGAAGATGAAGATGTCTCTCACGGTCTGAGCGGCGGTGACGTTTTCCCGATGGCTTCTGGGAAAACGTGCAACCGGATTTGGGTTCCCCCGTTTTGTTCTGTGTGTCTCACACTGTCACGGTTTTAGTTTTTTGGCTTCGATTGCTGAATATGTTTTCGTGGTTGTTGATAACCCCCCCCCCCCCCCCCCCCCCCCCCTCCTCCTCCCCCTTGATTTAGAAAAAGCTCCGTCGAAATCATTTGTTTAAGAATTTCCTTTTTTCCAAAGACACTTTCATGAGCTTACACACTTTCCTTTCTTCTTCTTCTTTTAAAAGACGAGCACAGCTCCCCAAGAAAGGTTTCCGCTCGTCTTCTCATTGATGAAATGTTTCCTCTCCCTCGTCCATTATTCAGGCCGTTTTCATTGGAGAACTCCCAGTGGCGCCCGGTGAGATTTGCATCCTGATTTATTTGTCATATATCCTTTATGTCTCTAAATTCTTTATACCTCTCCGGTGGCCCGATGCATCTTTCATGGGGCTCCTCGGCGTGTGTTTTCAGGCCGGATCCAAAACACATTTTACACGTCACGCTGCAGCTGTACTTCACCGTGTGTGTGTGTGTGTGTGTGTGTGTGTGTGTGTGTGTGTGTGTGTGTGCGTGTGTGTCTGGTGTCATTAATTATTTTTTTGTTTCTCTCCCCATCGCTCCCACCTTAGTGTTGAACTTTAAGACAGAAGGGAAGAAGGAGAGGAAGGAAGGAAAGGAAGGAAGGAAAGGAAGGAAGGAAAGTGC
>NC_046980.1:2052592-2092592 GCF_009769545.1 Cyclopterus lumpus
GGGGGCAGTGTGGTGTGGTGTGGTTTGAATTAGAGACAAATTGAGCCCTTTAAAAAAAACGTCTTTGTATTTTCATGTGAGGCTCCTGAAATATGAGATAAATGCTTATAAGCCTCTTTTTTATCTTCTTATTTGGGATGCCTCGTATCTGCCAACCGAAATATTATGCACATGCACCAAGTTGAGATATTTAAACCCGTCAACGTGGCGTGGTCGTTTAAACTGTTGCGCAACAGGCTTGAATGTTTTTAACACATTGGCGCAGCAACAAAATGTTCATTTTAATTTAACACCAAAGAGTTCATTATCACTGAACCAGAACTCAATATTTACCATTCCAACTGTAATACTCTGCGCTCGAATGCCACATGTGTGTTATTAACTTCCTCCAATAAGAAGTGTGGGTATAAAAGCCGTCTGTTCGGTCTGAAAACAGTCGACTGTAATACGCAGCCTCGCCACTAGATGGCACTAGAACCCACACACCGTCCCTTTAAGAAGTAGCAGCAAAGTCTGGCATTCAAACTCCAGAAGTCTTCAAAATGCACTTAAAGTAGGTCTACTAAAATAATAATAACTAATATGCAGAGAACATGTATTACATAATGTTTATGTATTCATCACATTACACATTGTTCATTACACGTAGTCAAATTAACCCAATTAAAGACAAAGTATTGAAATAATACTTAAACAAAGGTATATGGGTAGAAACTTAAATATAAGTAAACAGCAGTATATTTAATCAAATAAGCCTGGGAGAATATGAAAGTTTGGAGTTTGCTTTTGAATAGATTGTAATAATTGATGCATTAAAGTGTGAACATCATTGTAATTGTTGCAGCTCCCTTATTATAATATATTATATTATATTTTGTTTGAATGTTTCAAATCTGCTAAATTGTTTGTAACTAAATCTGCAAAATAAATAATATTTCCATCTGAAATCAGGTTTTTAAGCCTTTTTGTTGTTATTGTTTTTTTGGGTTGTTTTTTTTGATGGTCATTATTTTTCTTAATGTAATTTGTGAAACTGAAAACCAAGAGGACGCATGTGATGATGAATGTGAGGCTGACTTCATGTGTGTGGACTCGTTAACTGTTTAAAGACACAAGTTGATGAACGACCCTTCAACATCTGTTGCATTAGTACAACAAATATTAGTACAACGCCACAAAAACAACACACACTCTGACCGAATGCAGACAAAGTCACAGTTATCAAATTAAAAAACATGTATTTACTAAATCAACTCTTTAACAAGGTCTGGATGTTTTAAAATGCAGTAAACTGATGTGCCACTTCTTACATAAGTATTCATATATATAACTATATATACAAATTAATATAAATATATATGTATATATATAAATAGATATATTTACAGATATCTATTTAAATATATAAATAAATATTAAAATATTTATATATGCAAATATGCGTGCATATTAATCTGTTTAATTTTCCTTTAAATGGTTCTTCAGCCAATCAGACCTATTCACTTTTAAACCACATGGTGGCAGCCTAGAGCCCAAATGACTGAGCTGTTATGGACTGAAGGAGATAAAGTAAACATCTTAGTCCATGAAACTGCGATAGGTTGCACATATATTTTTTCTTTTATAAATCAAATGTAATTTAGTCCTTGATTTCAGTAAAAAAACAAACTCAGGCCTCATAAATCAAAATTGTAATTACTGGTTCCACAGAAAAACAAACAAAGGACTGAAATCATTGTTGGTCATTTAACGGTATTCAACTGTAATATTTCACTATAAATTAACTTTTTATTGTAATATTTCACAATACTGTTACACAGAAGTGTGCTCCTAAACCAATGCACACAAATGTTTAGTTTAAACTTTGCAAAGCATTCTGGGATTGATATATAATTATACAACAGCATAATTCTATAATGATCTGAGGGGTGTTTTACTGTAAAATCACACTCCAATTAAGTATTACTACAACTGCTACATACTGCTATAATAATCTGAGGGGTATTTTAATGTAATATCACACTCAAAAAGCAGTATTACTACAAAACAGTGCTATACCATGCTATTACTGTGTATACAGTATTATAACGCTGTAATGTTACTGTAAAATATAACAGCAACTTGCTGTAAAAGTAATGCAACTACAAGTGATTTGTATGAATGCACAGTCAAATATTGCACATTGATATGTTTTCAATATTTAAGTATTATTGTTATAACGCAGTATATTTTTAGTATACATTTATTTCAGATGTGTAGGACGTCAGGTTCGCCGGCAGAGGGCGCCACACGACCGCAGTGTTAAACTAACTGAACCGTGAACGTGAAAAACAATAGTGGCAACAGTTCAGTGCACGAACACAAATCTGGCCAAATAAAAGTGGATAATCATCTAACTTATCCACACTTCAGGGGATCAATAGGTGTTTAAAAACCAAACTCTCACAGAGGCTCTCACACACACACACACACACACACACACACACACACACACGCCCTTTAATCTGTTTTCTTTCAACACACGTGAACTTTGTTCTTTTTCTTCTTCAAGTCATTTATTGAAACGGTCATGCAATCTATATTTTATTTATATATATATATATATATATATATATATATATATATATATATATATTACAGTGTGCTATTTGTCATTTTAACCTATATAATTAAATATATAAATGTATAATATATATATATATATATATATATATATAAATGTATATATATATTTATTTTTTTTACAGTGTACTATTTGTCATTTTAACCTATATAATTAAAAATAACGCGAGGTATTTTTTCTTTATTACCTGGAATACATCAAACGTCATAATAGGAACTTTGAAGATTTCCACGGAGAACAAAGGTGACATGTCGGGATTTGAAATCAAGGATCCGGAGAAGGGAAAAAGGAGGAAGGAGGGAGGGAAGGAGGGAGGGAAGGAGGGAGGGAAGGAGGGAGGGTCGTTTATCAAGGGCCCCTCCGGCTCGTGGGCCCTCCACCAAAATGTAGACCGACGTCACCGCTTCCGCCCTGCACACCCTCCTCCCCCTCTCCTCCCTCCCCCGGCGCGTCGTTGGAGCTGCTCGGCTGCCTGCAATCCAACATGGAGTAGAGAGAGATGGGGCTCTAGCGGGGCCACCCCTCGGTAACAACGGCGACGACGCGCTTCGGCTTCTTTACGCACAGCTGGAACCCGAGTCGTCGGTGACAGAACCTGCGCGTCGGGACTTAAAACACGGGAGTGTGTGCGTGCGTGAGTGTGTGTGTCCGTGTGTTTGGGGGTGGGAGGGTGGTGGAGTTGTTACAGCGAAGGAGAAGAGCTGGAATCGGCTACTAAAACTGTCTTTATATGGCTTACGTTTCCACACCGGAGGCGATGGGCCGTTAAAGTTCTATCGGACATTTCGCGATCCAGAAAGGCAAAAAAAAAAAAAAAGCCCGAAGAAACGGTGTGGCTCCAGGGGCAGAAAGGGGGAGAGAAAGAGAGAGAGAGAGCGAGCGCGAGAGAGAAAAGCGCGAGAGAGAGAAAAGTGAGGAAAAAAGGAAGACGGAGGAGGCACGAGCCCGGAGAGCCCCGACACTTCGCACAAAAGGCGCACAAAAAGAGGGGAATTTATGCGGAATCGGGGACCGGATCGGCGGCGCCTCGGTGGAAGAATGACGAGCGAAAAGTCTGCAACCGCCGCGGTACTCTACCCGAGGTGAAACGAGAAAATGATAGAAGAAACACACCCAAACGAGTAAGTACTACCGTGGCTCACAGATCTGCCCCCCCCCCTCCTCTCTCCCTTCTAAGTGCCTACAAGTTGGAGATGGTCGGGCCAACTTGCTGGATCCCCCCCCCCTGACAAAGCTGCGTTTTCACGGGTGTTTTCTGCATTTATTTCCACTTCCAGTCGGTGCTTGATGCTGCTGTGAAGTAATGCATTGACAGCGCGGTGGCTTTTCTTTTTTCACCCAGCTTGGTGTACAGACTAGTCTCGAGGAGGAGGGGAGGAGGGGAGGAGAGGAGGGGAGGAGGGTGCGCGTGGGTGGATCGGAAACATTTTGTGAAAGGATCCGAGAGAGAGAGAGAGAGAGAGAGAGAGAGCAGCAGGCCCTGTTGCAGCGGAACTTCCGAACTCTAAACACGCCCCGAAGTTTACACCTTTTATAAATACACGAGCTCACGCGCCTCTCGTTTGCGCGTGAGCTCGGTAAAAAAGAGAGAGAAAAAGAGAGAGAGGGGGGGGAGAGGAGGAGGAGGAGGAGGAGAAGAAGAAGCAGCCGACGGCGCGTACAGAGAGGCAATGTCGCGTCGTTATTTGGCCACATCTGTGTTTGCTTCCAACCGAACGGGAGAAGGGAGGAGGGAGGGAGGGAGGGAGAGGGGAGGTGGGGAGGAGGGAGGGAGGGAGGTGGGGAAGTCTCACAGGATATGAGATATCCGATATGCCTCATCCGCCATCTCTTTCTCAATCGCCCTCATTTGCATAACCCACCGGGCTCCATTCATAAAAATACCGAAAACAGCGATCGCAGAACGACGACTCGTCTCGTGGAGGAAATAATCCATCCGAATGAAAGAGAAAAGACACGCGCACGCGCGCACGTCCGTCTATTCGGCTCGTGCTGCTGGTGACTGGAGCTCCGCGGTAACGCGCAGGCCAGCGCGGTGTGGCCGGCACCCCCGCGTGTATATAGGCCCTTTATGGAGGCAGAGCTCCGTGAGCTCCACGCGGCGCGTCGCGGTAACGTGGCTCCGGTGCACCGAACACGGAAACGGACCACCGGGCAGAGACCGCCGTGGGAGTCGCTGCAACAACAAACAAAAAACAATCTAGCTTTTATTTTATTTTATTTTATTAAAGGCTCGAATGAAAACGCGCAGACAAGCCACAAGCATTTCAATGATCGGCTCCCAGTTTCATTAATTTGTATTATTTGTGCACTTTATATCCACAACTCGTGTCTGTCGGGCGAACACGGGGAGGAACGCCTGCAGGTCTCTTGGTGGAAGGGCGAAGGGCACCGGGGGGGGGGGGGGGGGGGGGGGTGTTTGCGCTGCTGTGGCGTGACGCCGACTCATTCATAAAAAAAGAAAAGCCCTCTAACCTTCAGCCTGCGTCCCCATTCATGCCCCGGTGGCCGCACTGGGCTCCATGAAGCCGGGCGCGTGTGTGTGTCTGTCCCCCGGTCTCATGGAGGGGGGGGGGTAAAGGGCCGTTAGTGGTGAGGTTCTTTTCACACGTCGTGGTGTGTGTGTGTGTGTGTGTGTGTGTGTGTGTGTGCAAATTGGGCCACGCCCACCACGTGATGGGTGACTGACTTCCGCTAAGAAAACAAAAGTTGTTTTGTCCTCATGATAATGTACTTTTAAAAGAACGTGTTGAAATAAAAACACTTATTTTTCTTTCTTTACATAGCAATGCATTTTAGTCTGCATCATAGACCTTTTTAAGAAAACTTATAAACTGAAATCTTTGGCAAATTGGAAGTTTAATAAATGGTAGACATTTATCTAAATTATTCTCTGTTGCTAATATGCAGGACTGGTTTATAGACACGTTTCTGTGTGACATCACCACGCAGTCTTTTAAAAAAATATATATATATATATCTTCGAGGATAGAAAAGAAGCAAGACGATGGTTCAAGGCCATTTAAAGAGGCAGATTGGGGTCCCGGTGGTTCCGAACACACTGATTCACGGCTGAACTCAAACAACACCGGTTCGGTCCAGGAGGTCACGGATGAACTCGGTCCACAGTCGGCGAGCGGGCTGCCTGTCCGTCATTGGTAGGATTCACTATAGCGAGCTCGCTTTAATCGAAGGCGCACGACCCCGCTTGGAATATTAAACAAAATTCCAGCTGCTTTCTTTTCCGGTTGGTGCGGCCCGAAGCGGTTTTCTCCCCTTGAATTGCACGTCTGGTAACGTTTGTAGACAAGAAACCCGTCTCTATCCGGACTTTGCTCCCCTGAAAATGCACTAGTCGGTGTATTTAATGTGCACCTCATTGACCTGCTGAATGCGGACAGCTAACAGTGAAAAGGAGTATTTTGAGATGTATTGATCTGTGTGGCTTCACCAAAGAAAAGGTGTGTTACTGTAATTTTATTATACTGTAGTTTAGATGCATTTCAGCTTCATTTACCGCGATTCTTTCTCGCGTTGCGCCGTGAATTTCAACATTTCGTCGCGCGCGTATTGCGAAAATCTCGACCGGAACCCCTCTTTTGGTGCGGGTGCGTCACAGAAAAAAAAAAGACGTTTAATTGTCTTTATTAACCGGGACGAATTGAATCATTGTGCGGCGTTATCTGCCACTTTGTGTGTGTGTGTCGCGGCTTTCTTATCAGAAATGAATGCCCGTTATCGGATCGAGGCAGGTTGGGGAAATAAAAGACACGCCTTGTTATACCCTTTTGTGTGTGTCGTGGTAAGAGGTGCAGCAATGTGGCGTTTCCTCTTGATTGTTTTAAATGCGTCACAGGTCAGATGTTTCACAACCTCGAGGGGTTTTATTGTGTGTCTGAAGTGGACTTTTTCTTCCTCTGATGATGCACACTTGAATGCCTCACCTGCTCCAGGGACCAATCAGATTTGGATGTGTCCGGCACACACACACACACACACACACACACACACACATTGTTTGTGAGGGCCTTTTTGTATGACTCCCATGACCTGAACTAACCTGCGGCTTCAACCGGCACGTCCTCAATTTAGCGCCTCTTTGTCCGAGCCTTCTGAGGACATTCATCACTTTTTATAGAAGTACGAGATCACACACACACACACACACACACTCGATGTATCGATCCGGTGTGCGCTGCTGCAGGGTCAGCATGTGCACAGTCAGTATTGGACAGGAGATGCCCGGTGACATTCAGCTAAGGTCAACGTAGCAACGAAATATAATCCATCCCCGAAGAGACCGGCGCTCATCACCAGATGAAACGGCAGCGAGGCTGCGTGTTCCCTCTGCCGGACCGTTCTGTTCCACACACACACACACGCACTCACACACTCACTCACACACTCACTCACACACACACACACACACACACACACACACACACACACCATTTGTTTCTACGTCGGTAGCATTTAAAAAAAAATAAAAGGTGTGGAATTCACGAACATGCGCGATTTTTAAAAGATATGATTTCAGAGCCGTGGACTCGGGGTCACATGACTCACAGATGTGATGACTCGGCTCGACGAAATCGCGAAAGATTTGCAACTCGACGCGGACTTTAACACCGACGAAGACGACGCGTGACTTTACTTGGACTTGAGCCTCTTGCCTTGATACTCAAAGAAAGAAAGATTTCGTCGACGTACAAAAACTACTCGGGTCATCAAAAGCCCAGTTGGAGACGCAAATGGCATTACATTGTCGAGGAGGACATTTTCTTTACTGGTTTTGGACCAGAAACTCAAAGTTTAGGGCTCGAGTGCAACAACTTGAGACGTAAATGTGACTGCCTCCTGGTTTCCTACATTTCCCACAATTCAACACTAAGCCAGTGGAGCTGGATGTGTTGCATTCACCTGATCGCAATACAGGCTCAAGAGGGCCTTTTTGTTTTTCTTCTGTACTCCAAAAAAGGGAGACTGCTGGAGCCGCATTGCATTCTGGTCCATTGAGGTCACAAGTGCAAACGGTATTTGCATATATACCGTAAGAAGAGGACCTAAATGTAAATACTAGAGAGAGAGAGAGAGAGAGATCCTCAGCAGCTTACTCTATTTTAGGCCAAATTATTTCAAGGAGAGAAAACAGCGCGGAGAAAGAACAAAAATAGACCCGTAGTACCTGAATAACCGATTATGTCCAGCACATGATATTTAACGTATCATGTGACACACATGGATCCATACGCCGTGCCCACAAATTAACTTCCTTTGCATTTCTTCCCCCCTTCTATCTCTGTGTGTGTGTGTGTGTGTGTGTGTGTGTGTGTGTGTGTGTGTGTGTGTGTGTGTGTGTGTGTGTGTGTGTGTGTGTGTGTGTGTGTGTGTGTGTGTGTGTGTGTGTGTGTGTGTGTGTGTGTGTGTGTGTGTGTGTGTGTGTGTGTGTGTGTGTGTGTGTGTGTGTATACACACACACACACACACACACGCGTGGAACAGATCCTTGTTCACAGTGTTTCCTGTGTTTTACGGAGCAGCTCATCACTGGTTGCTATCCGGAGTCTTTATATAACGGCCCGAGCTGTTTATATCCGGAGACCAAACAATGGCCTCGGATTGTTTGCCTCTTTTTAAAAAATGTTTATAACTAATCTCTGCTCATCAGCTGACTGGAAGAACAAGATTCTAATAGCTTGAGTTTTCATTCACTTCGCTCAGTGTGCGCGTGTGTGTGTCCCTGCCTTGTCACACAGAGTACACAACACTGCTGGCTATTGAAGACTCAAATTCTTTTCAGCGCTCCAGTGAATGAACCGGCTCGGGTTCATCTCTCCGTGTGTCATCAGCATACCTGGATGACATCATCGTGTCATCACCGTGATGTCATCAGTGTACCTGGATGACACACGCGCAGTGTGTGCGTGTGGTGATGCGTCCGCTTGTGTTGACGAGATCGTCCGTGGAACTCGGGGCGAGGCGGTCTGGGCGATGGTGTTTATAACATCGCCAATGGTACATTTTTACATTGTGGGGTTGGTTATAGTTTGAATCTTCATTTAATAACTTTAATGTCTTACAGTTACAGCTAAAGATCTAGCAGCAATAATAATAATAATAGTATTATGCTATTCGTAGAATTAGATTCCAGTGGTGGCTGCGTGAAAAAAGTTTAAATGTATTTTCTAAAAAGATGGACATAATCATTTCGCACAGAACAGTCCTATAGTGTTCACTATGCAAATAGATGATAGATGTCAGTTGGTTTGGGGCCCCGGAGCCAGACCACAGGTCATCCCCGTACGAGATAAAACCATCCACGTCTGACAGTTTATGTAAAACAGAGATTACCTGATCAAACAGCCCGAGGTCGCCCGTTAGAAAAGCCCCTCGTCACTTCCGCTTGATCCCAGAGGACACGAGTTTTTATGCACGAGAGGATACAAGTCTGTATGCACGAGAGGATACAAGTCTTTATGCACGAGAGGATGCAAGTCTTTATGCACGAGAGGATGCAAGTCTTTATGCACGAGAGGATACAAGTCTTTATACACGAGGATGCGAGTCTTTATGCACGAGAGGATACAAGTCTGTATGCAAGTCTTTATGCACGAGAGGATACAAGTCTTTATACACGAGGATGCGAGTCTTTATGCACGAGAGGATACAAGTCTGTATGCAAGTCTTTATGCACGAGAGGATACAAGTCTTTATACACGAGGATGCAAGTCTTTATGCACGAGAGGATACAAGTCTGTATGCAAGTCTTTATGCACGAGAGGATACGAGTCTTTATGCACGAGAGGATACAAGTCTTTATGCACGAGAGGATGCGAGTCTTTATGCACGAGAGGATGCAAGTCTCTATGCACACGAGGATGCGAGTCTTTATGCACGAGAGGATACAAGTCTTTATGCACATGAGGATACGAGTCTTTATGCACGAGAGGATGCAAGTCTCTATGCACACGAGGATGCGAGTCTTTATGCACGAGAGGATGCAAGTCTTTATGCACATGAGGATACGAGTCTTTATGCACGAGAGGATGGGAGTCTTTATGCACGAGAGGATACGAGTCTTTATGCACGAGAGGATGGGAGTCTTTATGCACGAGAGGATACGAGTCTTTATGCACGAGAGGATACAAGTCTTTATGCACGAGAGGATACAAGTCTTTATGCACGAGAGGAAACAAGTCTTTATGCACGAGAGGATACAAGTCTTTATGCACGAGAGGATACAAGTCTTTATGCACAAGAGGATACAAGTCTGTATGCAAGTCTTTATGCACGAGAGGATACAAGTCTTTATGCACGAGAGGATGCAAGTCTTTATGCACGAGAGGATACAAGTCTGTATGCAAGTCTTTATGCACGAGAGGATGCAAGTCTGTATGCAAGTCTTTATGCACGAGAGGATGCAAGTCTTTATGCACGAGAGGATACAAGTCTTTATGCACGAGAGGATGCAAGTCTTTATGCACGAGAGGATGCAAGTCTTTATGCACGAGAGGATACAAGTCTGTATGCACGAGAAGATACAAGAAGTCTGTATGCAAGTCTTTATGCACGAGAGGATACAAGTCTGTATGCAAGTCTTTATGCACGAGAGGATACAAGTCTTTAAGCACGAGAGGATGCAAGTCTTTATGCACGAGAGGATACGAGTCTTTATGCACGAGAGGATACAAGTCTTTATGCACGAGAGGATACAAGTCTTTATGCACGAGAGGATGCAAGTCTTTATGCACGAGAGGATACAAGTCTTTATGCACGAGAGGATACGAGTCTTTATGCACGAGAGGATGCAAGTCTTTATGCACGAGAGGATGCAAGTCTTTATGCACGAGAGGATACGAGTCTTTATGCACGAGAGGATACAAGTCTGTATCCAAGTCTTTATGCACGAGAGGATACAAGTCTGTATGCAAGTCTTTATGCACGAGAGGATACAAGTCTTTATGCACGAGAGGATGCAAGTCTTAATGCACGAGAGGATGCAAGTCTTTATGCACCAGAGGATACGAGTCTTTATGCACGAGAGGATGCGAGTCTTAATGCACGAGAGGATGGAAGTCTTTATGCACCAGAGGATACGAGTCTTTATGCACCAGAGGATACAAGTCTTTATGCACGAGAGGATGGGAGTCTTTATGCACGAGAGGAAACAAGTCTTTATGCACGAGAGGATACAAGTCTTTATGCACGAGAGGATGGGAGTCTTTATGCACCAGAGGATACAAGTCTTTATGCACGAGAGGATACGAGTCTTTATGCACGAGAGGATACGAGTCTTTATGCACGAGAGGATACGAGTCTTAATGCACGAGAGGATGCAAGTCTGTATGCAAGTCTTTATGCACGAGAGGATACAAGTCTTTATGCACGAGAGGATACGAGTCTTTATGCACGAGAGGATACGAGTCTTTATGCACGAGAGGATACGAGTCTTAATGCACGAGAGGATGCAAGTCTGTATGCAAGTCTTTATGCACGAGAGGATACAAGTCTTTATGCAAGTCTTTATGCACCAGAGGATACGAGTCTTTATGCACGAGAGGATACGAGTCTTAATGCACGAGAGGATGCAAGTCTGTATGCAAGTCTTTATGCACGAGAGGATACAAGTCTGTATGCAAGTCTTTATGCACGAGAGGATACAAGTCTTTAAGCACGAGAGGATACAAGTCTGTATGCAAGTCTTTATGCACGAGAGGATACAAGTCTTTATGCACGAGAGGATACAAGTCTGTATGCAAGTCTTTATGCACGAGAGGATACAAGTCTGTATGCAAGTCTTTATGCACGAGAGGATACGAGTCTTTATGCACGAGAGGATACGAGTCTTTATGCACGAGAGGATACAAGTCTGTATGCAAGTCTTTATGCACGAGAGGATACAAGTCTGTATGCAAGTCTTTATGCACGAGAGGATACGAGTCTTTATGCACGAGAGGATACGAGTCTTTATGCACGAGAGGATACAAGTCTGTATGCAAGTCTTTATCCACGAGAGGATACAAGTCTTTATGCACGAGAGAATACGAGTCTTTATCCACGAGAGGATACGAGTCTTTATGCACGAGAGGATACGAGTCTTCATGCACGAGAGGATACGAGTCGTTGCATAAAGGCGTTGCTCCCATTCAGACTTGTCAGACAAAGAAAGTAACTCTGAGGTGTGAACTGGTTTGTTGTCCTCACACCAGCCGCCTGAGTCTGGGGGGCTTTCCATTTATTAACCGCAGCTGATCGACAGGAAGCCGAACTTCCCCTCAGGAGCCTCCGAGATCAATAGTTGTGAATGAACTCTCTTCACCCCATATTCTCTCTCTTTCTCGCTCTCCCTCCTTTACGTCCTCGGAGGGAAATTAAAATATGAATGAAAGCCGAAAAGAAAATTTAAGAATGTCACAAAATGCATAATTTCTTTACACAATTTACTTTGCGGTGTCAAAATCTGTTAAGAAATCCAATTTATTATCCTTTCACACATTTTCATCAACACTATTGATAGTTGTTTTTTTTCAATCGTAATAATGATATAATACAAATCTCCACACAATTGCAGTTTTCAGGCAATGGAAAAGTTTATAGTATATTTTATATATTTTATACTGTATGTGAAGAAACTGTTTGTAACAAGGAGATGGAAATGAAAGTGTAGAAAGACAATTTCAAAGTAATTATTTTAATTATTTAAATAATCAGGAAGTCAATTAAAGATCAAAGAGATCGGGTGAAAGTCCAATAATTGGCTTCAGCTGAACAGCCAATCAGTGTAATTAATTTTACCGACAATTCAACGCAAGACGTGCCGTAGAAACAAGATAAACGACCTTTAATAACCTTTACGTCTGCACTGCATGTGTCAGCATGTGTCATGAAACACTGATGTGTGTGTGTGTGTGTGTGTGTGTGTGTGTGTGTGTGTGTGTGTGTGTGTGTGTGTGTGTGTGTGTGTGTGTGTGTGTGTGTGTGTGTGTGTGTGTGTGTGTGTGTGTGTGTGTGTGTGTGTGTGTGTGTGTGTGTGTGTGTGTGTGTGTGTGTGTGTGTGTGTGTGTGTGTGTGTGTGTGTGTGTGTGTGTGTGTGTGTGTGTGTGTGTAGGGGTGCGGCCAGTCTTTCCTTATCAGAGGAAGTGTAGCCGCCCTTATCACACACGGCCGGGCTGCCCTCACTGGCCCTTTTTTATCTCCCTACACATGAGCTGGATTCCAGGCCTTTTTTCTCTCTTCTTTTTACCGTTTTATTGCTCGACAGGTATCGGCAGCGTCCGGCTCACCGGGCGGCGCTCCTAATCGCGTCGTGCTCTGGAAGAGAACGCACTAGAGTTCTTCTATTCCGGCTCTCTCCATAGTAATTACGTACAGAATGTGGCACGTTCATTGACGGCGCGGCTGGTGTGGCTTGGCAGGCGCTCAGCAGGTGTGTCCTCCACCCACGGCTCATTTCCTCCACCATGACACGGGCTTGTTTGCGCGGTGTGGACCGGGACGTACGAATATAAAAGCATAAGGAGAGGAAGCGTCAAACTGAGCGGTGAACCGAGGAAACCTCCGCTCAGAGTCCATTAGCTGAGCCACGCAGTCGGCCACGTTGAGGCCATGCAGCGGATCGGGCCGCTCTCGGACGACGCCTACCCGGTTGAATCGTACGTAATAACGTGAACCAGGAAGTATAAAGGCTGCGAGAAAACTGGTGGGAGAAGATCTGGACGTGCTGAAAACAAACAAACAAACAACTGGTCTTACAGCCAGTTGTTTGTTCTCCTGTGAAACGAGAAGTCGCTGTCTATTTATTTATTTATTCGTCACATAACTTCTGTGCTTATTACAATCTTTTATTAAACCTAACTAAGCATTTCACGATCTTTTCCTGAACCTAACTAAATATTTTACCATCTTTTATTAAAACCTAACTAAGCAAACCACGTTGTTTTGTTTCCTAAAATCTAGTTCAGGAGTTTACTGTGAAGAGGGACTTTTATTTTGAAAAGACTGTTGCATGAATTGACAAAATAAAATGTACAAAACGTTGATGGAAATGAATAAAGTTGCGTTTCAACCGCCTTCTCTTAAGGTGGACTTCACAGTCCTTTTATTTATATTTTTAGCATCTGTACCGTGTGCCACATTCGTGCAGACGGAAACAACTGTCTGTGTGTGTGTGTTTGTGTGTGTGTGTGTGTGTGTGTGTGTTCCAACCACAGATTACAGGTCTGTGGGTTGAATGCGGGTCACAAGACGAGCCTGAAATGTGACGGGTTCATTTCGCCTTCCTTTTCAAAAAGCACGCGCCCTCATATCACAAATCACTTTGTGTTTCAGTGTGAGAACGGAGCCTTGAAGGTTTAGAACCAGAGCCTTAATGGTTTAGAACCAGAGCCTTAGTGGTTTAGAACCAGAGCCTTAGTGGTTTAGAACCAGAGCCTTAGTGGTTTAGAACCAGAGCCTTAATGGTTTAGAACCAGAGCCTTAATGGTTTAGAACCAGAGCCTTAATGGTTTAGAACCAGAGCCTTAAAGGTTTAGAACCAGAGCCTTAATGGTTTAGAACCAGAGCCTTAATGGTTTAGAACCAGAGCCTTAGTGGTTTAGAACCAGAGCCTTAATGGTTTAGAACCAGAGCCTTAGTGGTTTAGAACCAGAGCCTTAAAGGTTTAGAACCAGAGCCTTAGTGGTTTAGAACCAGAGCCTTAAAGGTTTAGAACCAGAGCCTTGGTGGTTTAGAACCAGAGCCTTAGTGGTTTAGAACCAGAGCCTTAGTGGTTTAGAACCAGAGCCTTAATGGTTTAGAACCAGAGCCTTAGTGGTTTAGAACCAGAGCCTTAATGGTTTAGAACCAGAGCCTTAGTGGTTTAGAACCAGAGCCTTAGTGGTTTAGAACCAGAGCCTTAGTGGTTTAGAACCAGAGCCTTAATGGTTTAGAACCAGAGCCTTAGTGGTTTAGAACCAGAGCCTTAGTGGTTTAGAACCAGAGCCTTAAAGGTTTAGAACCAGAGCCTTAAAGGTTTAGAACCAGAGCCTTAAGTGGTTTAGAACCAGAGCCTTAATGGTTTAGAACCAGAGCCTTAGTGGTTTAGAACCAGAGCCTTAGTGGATTAGAACCAGAGCCTTAGTGGTTTAGAACCAGAGCCTTAAAGGTTTAGAACCAGAGCCTTAGTGGTTTAGAACCAGAGCCTTAAAGGTTTAGAACCAGAGCCTTAGTGGTTTAGAACCAGAGCCTTAATGGTTTAGAACCAGAGCCTTGGTGGTTTAGAACCAGGGCCTTAGTGGATTAGAACCAGAGCCTTGGTGGTTTAGAACCATAGCCTTAGTGGTTTAGAACCAGAGCCTTAGTGGTTTAGAACCAGAGCCTTATTGGTTTAGAACCAGAGCCTTAGTGGATTAGAACCAGAGCCTTGGTGGTTTAGAACCAGAGCCTTAAAGGTTTAGAACCAGAGCCTTAGTGGTTTAGAACCAGAGCCTTAGTGGTTTAGAACCAGAGCCTTGGTGGTTTAGAACCAGAGCCTTAGTGGATTAGAACCAGAGCCTTGGTGGTTTAGAACCAGAGCCTTAAAGGTTTAGAACCAGAGCCTTAGTGGTTTAGAACCAGAGCCTTAGTGGTTTAGAACCAGAGCCTTGGTGGTTTAGAACCAGAGCCTTGGTGGTTTAGAACCAGAGCCTTAAAGGTTTAGAACCAGAGCCTTAAAGGTTTAGAACCAGAGCCTTAGTGGTTTAGAACCAGAGCCTTAAAGGTTTAGAACCAGAGCCTTAAAGGTTTAGAACCAGAGCCTTAGTGGTTTAGAACCAGAGCCTTAATGGTTTAGAACCAGAGCCTTAATGGATTAGAACCAGAGCCTTGAAGGTTTAGAACCAGAGCCTTAAAGGTTTAGAACCAGAGCCTTGGTGGTTTAGAACCAGAGCCTTGGTGGTTTAGAACCAGAGCCTTGGTGGATTAGAACCAGAGCCTTAAAGGTTTAGAACCAGAGCCTTGGTGGTTTAGAACCAGAGCCTTGGTGGTTTAGAACCAGAGCCTTAAAGGTTTAGAACCAGAGCCTTAAAGGTTTAGAACCAGAGCCTTAGTGGTTTAGAACCAGAGCCTTAAAGGTTTAGAACCAGAGCCTTAGTGGTTTAGAACCAGAGCCTTAGTGGTTGCTGTCAGATGAAGTGGTCATGAACTCATCACGAGGGCTCGGCTGTCTAAACCTCGTCGGATGTCGTTTATCTAAAAGACAGATCTGTAAAAATTTAAAAAGAAGGTAATTCATCAAGCATGAACAAAAAAAAAAAGAGCATAAAAAGACCAAAGCGACCGATTAGTCGATGAAGACGTGGCCAAGGAATTATAAATAGATCTGACATTCTGAGTTCCCATTAATTCTTTTGTAGCCATTCAAGTTTCCCACGTGGCTGAATAGGACATGAATGACTAGTAGGCTCCGCCCATCGCGGTTTGATGAATGACACGACGCCTGCCTACAAAACTGAGGGCACCACTCGCCCCAAAAGACAGTTTCAATCCTCCGTGTGTGTGTGTGTGTGTGTGTGTGTGTGTGTGTGTGTGTGTGTGCAAAAGGGCTCAAACACTGGAGGAGAATATTGAGTTGCTTTTCGGTGCGATGTTTGTCTGCTGTCCGTCATTCAGTCAGTTTTATGAATGTGTGTGGGCGGGAGCTGGTGAACCAGTTTTGCCACTTGTGTGTGTGTGTCTGTCTGTGTGTGTGTGTGTGTGTGTGTGTGTCCATCAAATCCCCGGGACTGTCCGTAAGCTAATTATATACCTCTCTCATTCACCCTCTCTTTCTTTCTTTATCCCTCCCACACACACACACACACACACACACACACACACACACACACACACACACACACACACACACACACACACACACAGTTATTGTGGGATCATTCTCGTGATGGTGACCGTGCTCATTGAGGCTGGCGTCTGTCACGCTGACGCTTCCAGGCTGTCTCGTATTTTACCCTCCGGTCTCGTGTTCGAGTCCCACACCGGCTGCAGAGACTCAACTTTAGTCCACTGAGACGATCGATAATAAATCTATGAAATGCAACAAAATGGCGATTAAAAATAAATAAATAAATACAAATAAACTCCCACGGGCGCCGGGTTTCAAATGGCTGGTTTTTGTTGAGATGTTTACGACGACGTTAAAAACCTCACACTTCTGTTTGAATAACAATGTGTTCGTTTACGAAATCCTTTTTATTGCTCACATTGAGATGTAAAATCTCTTGTTTCACAAACAACAGATTTTAAAAAGTTAAAACGACGTAAGACATTTCAAGTTGCTTATGCAGTAATGCCGGTCAAGTTTTAAAACATTTAAAAAGCTCTTTTAACAAAGATGACCACATGACTGAAGGCTGCAGCTCGTAATAGTTGTTGGCGTCGGTGCAGTTCACAGATAAAAGAGGCAGTTTGCATAATCTGATCTTTTCTTTTATGAAGAAAAATCAACTGACTTTGAAAATTAATAAAATTACTGCAGTTATGTGTGTGTGTGTGTGGAAACCCGAGTCTGAGACGTAAGGCAGCATGATTCATTATATTCCTGATTTACTGAATCCAGCATTTCAAAAGAGGAGGAAGTCGCATGTATATGAACATGTCACTCAAATCAATTCTAGATCAACTAATGCATGTTGTGAATCCACTAAAACAGCCACATTTCTTACATATATTTGATTTGAGAAATATAAAAGTGAAATGGAGTTTGGTGATCGGTGCGTGGCTTAATTTAAAATAAAAATACGACTACGTACAATAGAATACGATAAACAAACAAACAATATGAGAGTGTGTTAATATATACGTCTGTTATTAAAGCGCATATGAAGTTGCCGTTCTCTCGTTCATGAAATGAGCATCTGGTGATGAAGCTCTCTTCTCGGTGGATCCAGAAAAACGCGCGGCCACATTTACATTAAAGTGTGTGTGTGTGTGTGTGTGTGTGTGTGTGTGTGTGTGTGTGTGTCGGCGGCGGCGGGCAGAGTCGTGACTTTGAGAGACGCCCTCCAACATTCTGCCACCGTGTGAATCCAGCGCTAAAATAAACTCATCAACACGCCGGGAGATTAGGATTCAAGTCTGCAGGGCGAGCGGAAAGAGGGTTTTTATTTATTAAAAGCATTTGTCTTCTGGTTTCATGGGTGGATTTCTCTTTAGGTGTAAATTCTTTATATATTAGTAGATGTATATTTAGTTTGTCAGTGGTCGTTTGTTTCTCTGAATCTTACCAGATAAGTCACACACACACACACACACGTTAACCCAGTGTGAGGAAGATGTGCTCTTCTTCTTCGGCTCACGTCACATTGTTGAGATAACAGATAGAAATGAGACGCTCGGGTAAGAAAGAAAAAAAAGGAAATTCTGCGGGTTGCACTCGGGATGTGGAAACTACCCACCAGATTTTATCGTGCGTGCCAATCAACCTTTTGACTGAGGTCAGAATAAAGTCCATAATAATATGTTTCTATATTGGATAGCTGAATATAAAACCAACCCTCTCTCTCCTCTGCAGTGACAGCTACATCGTGCGTGTGAAAGCGGTGGTGATGACGCGGGACGACTCGAGCGGCGGCTGGCTGGCCCAGGACGGGGGCGCTCTGAGCTGGGTCGGCGTGTGCCGCCTGCTGGCGCCCTTGCCGACCTCCGGCTGCTCCCAGTTCCTCATCCGCGGCGAGCGGCTGCGAGACAAACAGGTGACGCGCGTGCCAAAGAGCGTCTTTTCAGTTCATTTAAAGGATAAGAAACGGATCACTTGCGTGTCGTTCTTCCTCAAAACAGGTGATTCTGGACTGTCCGCTGAGGAAGGACCTCGTGTACACCATAGCCACGCCCACGTTTCACCACTGGAAGGTGGAGGACAGGAAGTGCGGCCTGTCCTTCCAGAGCCCAGCGGACGCCAGAGCGTTCGAACGAGGGGTTCGGAAAGCCATCGAGGACTTGGCAGAAGGTACGGGGAGTTTATTACGTCCGTTGCATCATTCTCCGAAACGCAACCGGCAAAAAAAACGCCATAAACCGACCTCCACAACGCCGAGCAGAGATCGTGATTAACTGTAAACTCGTATGTAATGCTTACGGACTACTTTATTGCGTGTGAACAAGCCCCGTAAATAAAGACTGTCGAGAACGCACTTTAATGCAAACGAAGGTTGAATATCTGGTTAAAAATATGCCCAGGCTGCAAAATCTGAACTCAAAATGTCTATTTTACAAACGAATTGACCGTCACGAGGTCGTTTACTGACGTAACCGAGCCGTGAGCTCTGAGGTTTGAGTGACGGCACATTGGTGATCATCCGTCCAGTAACGTGTCGGTTCCCCTTTAAATTAAAAGGATGTTTTCTGTGTTCCCCGCAGGCTCCACGACCTCCTCTACAGCACTCCAGAACGAGGGCGAGCTGGGCGACGACGACGTCTTCACCGTAAGCGCGTTCCCCTCAGTTCCCATCGTGTATTTCATACTTCAGCTCCGACTTGTTCACTGCCTCAAACCCTCAGACCCTCGTACCCTCAGACCCTCAAACCCTCGTACCCTCAGACCCTCAAACCCTCGTACCCTCGTACCCTCAGACCCTCAAACCCTCGTACCCTCAGACCCTCAGACCCTCGTACCCTCAGACCCTCAAACCCTCGTACCCTCAGACCCTCAGACCCTCGTCCACGCGAGTCCGGGTGGATTAAAGTTCTATCATGGAACTTGTAGGAGACCAAAACTATACGGAACTATCTGTACGAATGTATATTTTATGAACATTGCTGTCGAGATCTTTCCGTGCCGATGGAGCAGCCACAATATTAGCCTAGCGTAGCGTAGCGTAGCGTAGCGTAGCGTAGCGTAGCCTCGATCAAGCCGAACTCCATTCAGAAAACGGCCCTTTCTAAAGTGGTTTGCTCATCGCAGCATGAATTCAGACTCTTTACAATGATTTAGTTATTTCGTCATCCTTTTGAAGCCCCTCCCCCCCCCCCCCGAAGCGCAGCAAACCGTGTAGCACGTCTACGTTCCGCACAGGTAGCAGAAAGATTTCCTCCTCGGCCCCTCAGCTCCCCCCTCGTCACATATACCTGTGTGTGTGTGTGTGTGTGTGTGTGTGTGTGTCAGGGCCTCTCTACCTTAACTTAGCATGGAGGACCTCCTCCTCCCCCCCACACACACACACACACTCTGTAATCTGACACCAGGAGCAGCAGGCAGGGTCACAAGGTCACTTCCTGTATCCCACAACCTCTCTCTCCTAGCGACCCCCCCCCCCTCCCCCCCCCCAGTTGAAAAAAAAGAAAAGAAAAGAAGAGCGAGCCGCCACCAAACCAGCAGCTGTTTCCCAGCTTAGTGCCGGGCTGGTGATTTACGAGAGGAAGTGCCTCGTGGTTCATCTTTGACTCGAGCTGTCTGTAAGGGCCAAGACTAATAGGTGCTCTGCTGGGAGTGTACAGCCACCACAGAGACGCATACAAACACACGGGGGCTGCTGAAGAAACTGCCATATTCACCCAAAAGAATAATAATCTGCTCACTTCTTGAGCTCGAAATAATAACAAATAGTGAGTAAGCCTCCGCGTTTCTATTTTAAAGTGCAAACGGCGTCATTTTACTTAGCGCTAATGGACCTGAAACTAGAAACAAACAAAAGGCTCAAACTGTTGTCTCATCGTGTCGGATTTTTTAAATGTGCACTTGAACACACCACAAGGATGCGTCTTTGCTCTGGAGGAGAGGAAGTAGGAGCCCCCGTTTCAGGGTCGGGGGTCAAAAGGAACAGGAGAGGTCAAACAACTTGAAATCACAGATATCTCTAGAATAGTGTGTGTGTGTGTGTGTGTGTGTGTGTGTGTGTGTGTGTGTGTGTGTGTGTGTGTGTGTGTGTGTGTGTGTGTGTGTGTGTGTGTGTGTGTGTGTGTGTGTGTGTGTGTGTGTGTGTGTGTGTGTGTGTGTGATAAAGAAAGAAAGAGAGGGTGAATGAGAGAGGTTCTAGGATGGACATACTTCCCTAAATGATTCCTCGTTCACCTAAACTTAACCCAACCCAACCTCGTCTCTATTTTTGGCTTCATTCACAACAAGGCAGAGCCAGCAAGGTGATTCTGGGCTCTTCTGGGCTCTTCTGGGCTCTTCTGGGCTCGTCCCCCCGGGTAGCGAGACGGCCCGTTGAAGGATGAGTCCTCCCGAAGCTTTTGAGTCGGGACGTGTGTCGTGTCAAAAAATAACTTGAAATGCCCTCTGCCCAGCCTTGGCACGCAACATACAGAGGGAGGATGACCAGAAATATCCTCTCTCTCCCTCTCTGGGCTGTGTTTTGAATTAGTTGCAGCCGTGGAGGCCGGAGTGGGACTGGTTTGAAACCGCATTCCCCCCCCACCCCCCAACACTACTCCCGGTAATGTCTTCTCCAGGGGGGCGGGGCCCCGGAGCGGAGGCAGCATGTTATGTTATTTTTGGCCGGCTGCTCGGAGAGCTTTGTATGAAAGCTGGGGGGAAATTCTCAGCATGGCGGGTATCCATGTGGGGAGCAGGATATAATGGGGAGAGACAGGCAGACAGACAGACAGGCAGGGAGGGAGGGAGGCAGGCAGACAGGCAGGGAGGGAGGAAGGCAGACAGGGAGACAGACAGGCAGACAGGCAGGGAGGAAGGCAGGCAGACAGGCAGGGAGGGAGGAAGGCAGACAGGGAGACAGACAGGCAGGGAGGAAGGCAGACAGACAGGCAGACAGGTAGGCAGACAGGGAGGAAGGCAGGCAGACAGGCAGACAGGTAGGCAGACAGGGAGGAAGGCAGACAGGGAGACAGACAGGCAGGGAGGAAGGCAGACAGACAGGCAGACAGGTAGGCAGACAGGGAGGAAGGCAGGCAGACAGGCAGGGAGGGAGGAAGGCAGACAGGGAGACAGACAGGCAGGGAGGAAGGCAGACAGACAGGCAGACAGGTAGGCAGACAGGGAGGAAGGCAGGCAGACAGGCAGACAGGTAGGCAGACTTTGTGCCAGATTTTGTCAGCTTCATAAAGTTTGAGGAAGTGTTTCTGGGGGGGGGGGGGGGGGGGGGGGGGGATGTGTTACCCGACAATGAGCCGCCACAACAAACATGGTTCCGTTTGGCTCGATTGCAGGTCGGTTGGCGAGGGCGCTGCGAGGGGGATTAAACGCCGTTCTTTTTGTTTTGACTCTCGTAACACGGCGGCGATCGGATGACGCGTGTCTAAAGAGTCAGGAGCTTCTCGCTGACCCCCTCCGTGGCGGATGCGGACATTTTTCGGTGACATTTTATTTGTAAAATCTCTCAACATCCACCAGATGGATTGGTACGACGTTCGCTTTCTGACCTTTCATGCAAAATTGCCCCAAAAATAAAAACTCGTCCACATTTAAATCTGTCCAATACTTTGTGAGGAACTCCCATCGGCGTCCGCTCGGCTGTCTTTCACGCTAACGAGCTCCACTAAGACGGTGAACATGTGACACGTGAGCAATGCCACGATGCTACGTGCTAACTGGGCTAGCACGGCTGTGGTTCAGCGTCTTGCTCGAGAGCACTTCAACGCGCCCTTTTTCCCTTTTTATTTAAAAGTTGAAGAGAACATTTGAACAGCTGGAATCAAATGAGTCTGCGTGGATTGTTTTTGTATTTCTTTAGTTCAGAAAAAGAAACAGAAATCTCTAATTAGTTAGTTAAACTCTCTCTTTGGTTCCAGATTGTTGGTCAGCCAAAACGATTAATTTGAAGATGTCATTTTGTTTTATTTATAGTTTTTTTCATTCCGTGCACTTCGTTAAAACAAATGTAAATTTAAATTCCACCTTCATTAAAGTGATAACGCTCACAATGGATCATTGTAGGCTGCGGGTTGTGCTGTTATTGACTTACACTGAGATGTTTCTAATATTTTGTCCACCCTGCGCCTCATTTGACTTTTAGTTTGATAACTGGGATGTTTTCTTCGTGACCGCTGCAGATGTTTTATGGCAGATGTTGTTTATAAGAGTTCCAAAAAAACAAAACTCACGCTTCCTGTTTTCCCCACTCAGAGCTGCGCCGAGGGGGCTTCCTGTTTTTTGTTTGTCCAATAACGGCGTCCCCCGTTTGTCCGGCGCGTCCAATCGGAGAGCAGCGTTCAGACGGCATCCTGTGTTTGTTTGTGTCCTCAGAACACCACAGACAGCTCGTCCAACTCCTCCCAGAAGCTGGAGAGCTCTCTGCAGCCGCTCGAGTCCTCGCCCCTTCCGCAGAGACACAGGTGCATGCTGGGACATCGCCACGACCTCCACGACCCCTACCGGCTCTCAGACCACTACTTCATGGACCAGGTGAGACAAAAAGAACGTCCGGTTGTAGCGCCCTGCGACGCCAGGAGTGGGAGAGAATTCAGTTGTTGTTGTTGTTGTTGCTTTACTCGTGCTTTAAGTTTCCTTCCGTCTTTTCCCTTCAGCCGTTGTCTCGGCTTCCCCGTCACGTCACCTTCCAGGAGGACGAGGAAATCGTCCGCATCAACCCCCGGGAGCGCAGCTGGGAGCGGACCAGCGAGCGCCACTATGGCCGCCCGTCGGACCCCCCCTGGCTCAAGGGCTACGAGGACTACCGGCACGCCACGGTGCGCGACACGTTCCTCCAGGTGGACGACTCCGACTCCTACGTCCACTTCGCCAAGACGGAGGCGCAGAAGCACGACTACACCTACCCGCTGTCGCCCTCGGACTCCGACCCCGCCCTCGGACCCTTGGTCAACAAGGGCCCCGGCGGCTCGTACCACCCGGGCTTCTCCTCGGTGGTCTCCGCCCAGCCGCGCTCCTTCCTCCCGAGCTCCTCGCCGTGCGCCAACGGCAAGGGGCGGAAGGAGGACGGGGGGTTGGAGCGCGCTCAGTGCGAGCACTGCGGCGGGGCGTTTTACGTCTCCGACAACCGGAGGGGCCGGTGCCACGACGCGCCGGACCCCGTGCGCGCGTGCGTCCGGCGGGTCAGCTGCATGTGGCTGGCGGACACCATGCTCTACCACTGCATGTCCGACCCAGAGGGGGACTACTCGGACCCTTGCTCCTGCGACGGAGGCGAGGGCGGCGGGGGGGGAGGAGGCCGACTCGGCTCGCGCTGGTTGGCTCTGCTCGGCCTGTCCCTGGTGGCGCCCTGCCTCTGCCTCTACCCGCCTCTCCACGCTTGCCACCGGGCGGGGCTCAGGTGCGGCTGCTGCGGAGGCCGACACAAGGCGCTGAGCTGAGCCGAGCCGGGGGGGGGGGACGACCTCGAAAAGGAGGAGGAACAAAAAACAAAACAAAGACAAAACCCCAACGCAAAGCACAGGGAAAGGGAAGGAGGGGGGCCGGGGACGCGTGGTCGCGGCTGCTCACGCTCTTGCCTTTTTTGGTTTCTCTGGGATTCTCTACAAATTCCAGACACTGAAATAAGCCACACAAAAAAAAAAAAACTGTTGGTGCATTTTCTGAACGGCCCGGGAAGATAAGCTCCCCCTCACGGCAGACAGTTCTCTCGGCTCTCCACGTGAGAGAGCACTCTCTTTTCAGGGGGCTTTTTTTATTTTTATTTTATTTTAATTTTATAGCTGACCTATATGTCATGTATCACATATGCAGGTACTTTATACTTTGTACACTGATATCGGCGTCAGAGAACTTGAATTGTTTCTTTGTTATTTCTTTTTCTCTCTCTCTCCTTTTGATGTACGCGCGGCCATTTTTGTTTATATTCTATTCCAATATCAGGCCCGCTCAACTCCAGCTACAAGAGAAATCAGACACTAAACCTCTTTACGTGTGCGTGTGCGTGGATGGTATATGTACATGCTTACAATGTGCGCCGAGGCCTTTCGTTGTCTGTCCTGCAGCTCACGGGGATGCGTGTGTGTGCGTGCGTGTGTGTGTGTGTGTGTGTGTGTGTGTGTATAGCTGACATAGCTCTCTGCCATCTTTTTGTTCACGGAAACAAACGCCGGTACTCATCTTAAAATCAAACGTCCCAAAGATTCGTGTTTTTATCCTATTTATTGTCTCACTTGCAGCAAAAAAGAAAAAAAAGGTGCTGGGCTGTGATCCGCCCACTCTGGCGTCCGTCTCCCTGTTCTTTTCAAACAGTGCCTCGACCAGGAGCCCATCCAGTCTTACAATTACACTCAGTTTTTTGTGTGTGTGGGGGGGGGGAGGGGCTTATTTTACTTGACATACACTTGAAAGCTGTGTGTGTGTGAGCTTTTAAAGCTCTGATTTTTCCTCATTTCTCCGCAGAAACCTCAGTCAGCGGCCACGTCAGGCACTGAAAAATCAATCAGAGATACCGTTAAAACCCGGTGCCCTTTATGCCTTAAAACGTGGAGTCTGGCTCCAAACGTCAACACCCCCCCTCCCCCCCTAACCCCCCTAACCCTCTGAAGATGTCCGCTGTAATGAAAAGCCTGAGCACGGTTACGGCTCCGAGAAGTCAGCTTTACCACGCACTCTTTTAAACTTGGGTTTAAACTATTTTTGTAATGAAAAAGAACTCGTAAAAGAAAGAAAAAAAAGCTTCTCATAAAGTGAACTGAGGACTCCAGTTTGCTTGCGTTGTATAATCAGATCCCCTCTTTAAGGCCCCGTCAGTCACATCTGTGGAACAACAAAGTCTGTTTGTAAGATGATTTACAACTAAATATCCCCCCCCCACCCACTAAAATATGTCGTTAAATAGTCATTAAAATCTCTTTTACTAGTGAAAATTAGTATAAAACCTTTCTTTTACCAAAAACATGTGATTATGAATGAATGACATCACTACAGCGATGTAGTCTTATTTATGAAAGACAAGCCTTTTGAGCTGCAAGAGTGAGTCGCTTCGGACAGTTAGGTGAGAAGGTCGCTATCGCGTCTGAGAGACGGGAGGCGCTTAGCTTAGCTTAGCTTAGCTTAGCTTAGCTTAGCTTAGCACTAGAAACCATGGGAATCTATCTGTCCACCCAAAACAAAATGCGCATGCCGGTTTCTCTACAGCTAACCAACGCGTTACATCTTGCAAAAACAACCAGATTGTGGTTCTTACGGAGGGTTACGTTCCAGACTGGTTCTTGGCCAGGCGCAGTAAGAAATAATGCCCGACGAGGTGTTCATTATCAAGAGATAATGCCCCGACGAGGTGTTCATTATCAAGAGATAATGCCTGACGAGAGCGTTATCCTGCTTACACCACTTGCCAAAGAAGAAAATAACGTTTTAACGCATTTTGTAACCAAAATCTAAAGTTTGTCACAACACTCCGGAGGTCTTGCTGATTCCCAGAACAATCATTATCATCCCCTGAGGTTCTTCTGCAATGGAAACGCTGCAACGCAACGACACGCTAGCTCGATTAAAAGTCCAAAGCGCCGGCTGCGGTTTACAAACGGTAAATATAATTTGACAGTTTGTTTAACAACAAGGCTAGCTAGCTATCAATCGCCCCCCGAAATCACTAAATACTTTTATGAAGAGATGAGGCAACGTGAAGCGAATGTGAGCGATGTGTAACTTGTACCGTGTGTTGCAGTCGCCTCCTGGTGGTGTTCAGAGGATGAGGCACTTTTTTTTTTTTTTAATGAAGCTAGCAACTGAGCCCTTCAGCCAATCAGAATGGAGAACTCCCCCAAACCATGATATGAGGCATATTGATTGGTTAGCTGGGCTAGCTATTTCCTAGTCCTTTATTGCTATGCTAAGCTAAACGTCTCTTGCTTTTGGTTTCTAAAGTTGATCAAATATTTATAATGTATATATATTAAATCAACATTAGCCCCACCGACATGTGACTGGTAGGCAGCACATTGTTTCCCTCCAGTTGGTGTTCGACAGCGGCTGGACGGAGGAAGAAGCCGTTAGAAGTGTGTTTATTCGGGGTCACGAGGTGTGTCGATGTGCAAACACTCAGGTAAAAACGCCATGTCGCTGTCGGCCAATCACACTTCACTGACGGCCCCTCGGGTGCTTTTGAGCTGCGTCGATGTGATCGGGAACACAACGAGCCTTGAAGCGTTAATGACGCGAATAGAAAGAGAAGCAGTCGGGTCCCTTTGGAACAGAACGGGAGTCCGAAAAAAATAAAAAAGACACACAGCTGGAAACAAACATCCACCCCAGATTGTTTTGCCAAGGAAATGTCACCAACTGTAGTTGAAACCCATAATGCCTGAGGATGTCCTTTTCCCTTCCCTTGGTTGTGTCTGTTTCACACATCCTGTGTGTGTGTGTGTGTGTGTGTGTGTGTGTGTGTGTGTGTGTGTGTGTGTGTGTGTGTGTGTGTGTCACATCCCTTTCCCCCCTCTTCTGCTCCTGGGATCTGCTGAATATGCTCATCACGGGTTGCCAGGTCTGAGAAAACTAAAGTGAAATGTGTGTCTTACCTTCCGCCTCCAATAAAATGAGAGAAAACAGTGAAAACGCTTCCTCTTACTCTCCGTCAGCCGCTCCACCTGCTCGCATCCATCATTCACCTCCATGTGCCTCCTGTAATAGTAACGTTTCCATTAGTGCATCATGTGTCGCAAGGACTACTGGAATAAAAGACACCGACGACAGCTTCAATATAGAAAAGAAAGTAGCACGTAAAGTATATTAGCCTGTATTTAATATAATACACACACACACACACACTAAAACCTGTTGACCTTGAACTGAGCATGATAATAAACACATGAAGGGCATGTGATCATCATCAGCGTTGCAGGTATTTGTTGATGACTCAAAGTGTTGGATGAAGTCCAGATGCTGAAGGGTTCATCCTCAAGGGAACACGAACGTCACTTCTTTTAAACGAGTTGTTTTAATTCAAGTCGTTACGGGGGGGGGGGACAAATTGAGCTTTTTATGTCAAATGGTTTATTCAGAGTATATTTTGAACGAGGACAGACGAAGAAACGTTTAACAAATAGTTTGAAGCAAAGTTAAAATAAAAAAAAAAAAGTCCCACAAGATGAAACATGTCAGTCAAGCCCTGAAGTTACTATATATATATATATATGTGTGTGTGTGTGTGTGTGTGTTAACTTTAATGGTGTGACGCACACAAATCAAAGTAGTTCATGAAAGAAAAGCACAAAGAAGAAGATGTCCTCAAGATGTCCTCAAGATGTCCCTCCTCACAGGAACATGTGACCGAGGACGTCGAGCTGCTTCACTCAGGATGTCTCTGGAAAAGCATGTGGGCGATAATGATGGAGGGGGGGGGGGGCTGAGGGCCTGAGGGGCCTGCTAAGCAGCTCAGCCGCTGCAAAGCATCATCACGGTCCACATGTGCAAACATTTAACAGATATCTGCTCCTCGTGGAACGGGGGTCCTCTCGGTGCACGCGCTCCACCGACGCACCCGGTGCGCGTGAACCTTTGTCGGGTGTGAAGCGTCTGAAGCGCTGCGGGATGAAAGAGTTGGAGGAGCGGGGTGATGCGTTTGGAGGAGCGGGGTGATGCGTTTGGAGGAGCGGGGTGATGCGTTTGGAGGAGCGGGGTGATGCGTTTGGAGGAGCCGGGTGATGCGTTTGGAGGAGCCGGGTGATGCGTTTGGAGGAGCCGGGTGATGCGTTTGGAGGAGCGGGGTGATGCGTTTGAGGAGCCGGGTGATGCGTTTGAGGAGCCGGGTGATGCGTTTGAGGAGCGGGAGGAAAGAGTTGGAGGAGCCGGGTGATGCGTTTGGAGGAGCGGGGTGATGCGTTTGAGGAGCCGGGTGATGCGTTTGAGGAGCGGGAGGAAAGAGTTGGAGGAGCGGGGTGATGCGTTTGAGGAGCCGGGTGATGCGTTTGGAGGAGCGGGGTGATGCGTTTGAGGAGCCGGGTGATGCGTTTGGAGGAGCCGGGTGATGCGTTTGGAGGAGCGGGGTGATGCGTTTGAGGAGCGGGGTGATGCGTTTGAGGAGCCGGGTGATGCGTTTGGAGGAGCGGGGTGATGCGTTTGAGGAGCCGGGTGATGCGTTTGAGGAGCCGGGTGATGCGTTTGAGGAGCCGGGTGATGCGTTTGGAGGAGCGGGGTGATGCGTTTGGAGGAGCCGGGTGATGCGTTTGGAGGAGCGGGGTGATGCGTTTGAGGAGCGGGGTGATGCGTTTGAGGAGCGGGGTGATGCGTTTGGAGGAGCGGGGTGATGCGTTTGAGGAGCCGGGTGATGCGTTTGAGGAGCCGGGTGATGCGTTTGAGGAGCCGGGTGATGCGTTTGAGGAGCGGGAGGAAAGAGTTGGAGGAGCCGGGTGATGCGTTTGGAGGAGCGGGGTGATGCGTTTGGAGGAGCGGGGTGATGCGTTTGAGGAGCCGGTTGATGCGTTTGAGGAGCCGGGTGATGCGTTTGAGGAGCGGGAGGAAAGAGTTGGAGGAGCGGGGTGATGCGTTTGGAGGAGCCGGGTGATGCGTTTGAGGAGCCGGGTGATGCGTTTGGAGGAGCCGGGTGATGCGTTTGAGGAGCGGGGTGATGCGTTTGGAGGAGCGGGGTGATGCGTTTGAGGAGCCGGGTGATGCGTTTGGAGGAGCCGGGTGATGCGTTTGAGGAGCGGGGTGATGCGTTTGGAGGAGCGGGGTGATGCGTTTGAGGAGCCGGGTGATGCGTTTGGAGGAGCCGGGTGATGCGTTTGAGGAGCCGGGTGATGCGTTTGGAGGAGCCGGGTGATGCGTTTGAGGAGCCGGGTGATGCGTTTGGAGGAGCCGGGTGATGCGTTTGAGGAGCCGGGTGATGCGTTTGAGGAGCGGGGTGATGCGTTTGGAGGAGCCGGGTGATGCGTTTGGAGGAGCCGGGTGATGCGTTTGGAGGAGCGGGGTGATGCGTTTGAGGAGCGGGGTGATGCGTTTGAGGAGCCGGGTGATGCGTTGCAGCGCTGCACCTGAGACGCACCGATCCCTCTACCGCCCCCCTGTGGGGGCTTCCGGTGGGGCAAAAGCAGCTTACTTGTCTATCAAAGTAACATCAGGAGAGAAGCACTACAAATAAAGTCATGCTGTGTTATAAAGCCGTCCCAAAAAGTTAAATAAGTGCATTTCACTACTGTATTTCATTTCTTAAACTGCACTGCAACTAATATTCTATTTATTTATTTTTGGCGTTTTACTGAATTTAAATCTTTTTTTCTTTTGCATAATATTTTGATGCTTTTTAATGGTTTTATGTGACGTACTTTGAATCATCTTGTTGAAATGTGCTCAACAAAGAAAACGTGCCTTGCCTCAATGTGTGGGCAGTGAAAAAGTACCGAAGCACCAAAAGTAAGTTACATATTTATAATCTGAAACAAGACTTTCCATTTTAATATCAGTTGCTGGACGTTTGGCTCCCAGACGGGTTGGACTGTCGTAGAAGTTTAGGTTCAAATTTACATTTTATTCTAGCTTAAAATCTGAAGTCTATAAAGTCCCTTCATGACTAAAAGGCTGCGCCTAAAATACATCAGATTAAATGTATCCAATTAATGTGATATTGAACATTTAATCTATATTGTGTACAGAGTAAAGAACATTAAATTTAAAAAAGAGGCAGTATATGGTCCTGAGAGGAAGTGAAGCTGAGCCGGTCCCTTAAAAGTGTTTCAGTAAACAGGAAAACTTGAAACGGCGCTTCAGAGGTAACAGCTCAGGGTCGACGGGGAAGTGGCGAGTCCAGGGATTAAAAATGGAACGAGGACGGAAGAGTCTGGGGTGGGATCTTTATTTCAGGCCCGGATAGAGAGCCTCTTCCTCTGGTGGCGCCACTGTTCCATTTCCTCTTCCTCCTCTTCCTCCTCGGTGTCCGAGGCCTCGGTCACCTCGACTCAGCAAATCACCAGTGGACCCGTAACCGGGTCGTTCTTAAACCAGCCAACAAGGTCCAAACATGTTCTTGAATAATTGTATTCAAAACTGAAATTAAAAAAGATGCTCGTTGCTCCAGTTCGATATTTCAGGAGTGAAAAACTGACTGAACCTCTGTTGCAAGGAAACACTGCTGCAAGGAAACACTCTGCAAGGAAACACGCTGCAAGGAAACCCATTGCAAGGAAACACGCTGCAAGGAAACACGCTGCTGCAAGGAAACACATTGCAAGGAAACACTGCTGCAAGGAAACACGCTGCAAGGAAACACGCTGCTGCAAGGAAACACTCTGCAAGGAAACACGCTGCAAGGAAACCCATTGCAAGGAAACACGCTGCAAGGAAACACGCTGCTGCAAGGAAACACGCTGCTGCAAGGAAACACGCTGCAAGGAAACACGCTGCAAGGAAACACGCTGCTGCAAGGAAACACTCTGCAAGGAAACACGCTGCAAGGAAACACTGCTGCAAGGAAACACGCTGCAAGGAAACACTGCTGCAAGGAAACACGCTGCAAGGAAACACTCTGCAAGGAAACACTGCTGCAAGGAAACACGCTGCAAGGAAACACTGCTGCAAGGAAACACTGCATGGAAACACTCTGCAAGGAACTGAACTATAATAAAAAGAATAACCCGCCACACGAACACCTGTATAAATCACTTTTCTTTATTTAAATCAGCGTTAGCCAGTTATGAACAACACAGGAAAATGAAAAAACGGTGGAGAAAAAAAAAGGAAACACATTGCAAGGAAACACTGCTGCAAGGAAACACGCTGCTGCGAAACACGCTGCTGCAAGGAAACACTCTGCAAGGAAACACGCTGCAAGGAAACCCATTGCAAGGAAACACGCTGCAAGGAAACACGCTGCTGCAAGGAAACACGCTGCTGCAAGGAAACACTGCTGCAAGGAAACACGCTGCAAGGAAACACGCTGCTGCAAGGAAACACTCTGCAAGGAAACACGCTGCAAGGAAACACTGCTGCAAGGAAACACGCTGCAAGGAAACACTGCTGCAAGGAAACACGCTGCAAGGAAACACTCTGCAAGGAAACACTGCTGCAAGGAAACACTCTGCAAGGAAACACGCTGCAAGGAAACACTCTGCAAGGAACTGAACTATAATAAAAAGAATAACCCGCCACACGAACACCTGTATAAATCACTTTTCTTTATTTAAATCAGCGTTAGCCAGTTATGAACAACACAGGAAAATGAAAAAACGGTGGAGAAAAAAAAAAAAAAAGACATTAAGACGCGAGAGATGAAGTCAACATGAACGGCACTTGGCACTGGAGGAAAAGAAAGAAAAAATATACACTTTTTATTTTGTTAATACTCAAAATAGAAGAAGTGCCTCCAGCAATCACTGAGACTGGAGGACTTAAATATGATTACAGTATTTCAACCATTTGTATTTTCTTCCAAACCGACTGCTGAGGAACAAATACTACCCCCCCCCCCCCCCAAAAAAGAAGTACCGTCACACACTCATCAAGCCACGAGGCTTTTTGTGCGTCTTTGTCCCTTTTTGTAGATTAATTATTTATTAATAGAAACAAAACATGGAGGAACTTCTGTTACACAAAACACTCCAATTACAAAAAAAGATATTCGTGCACCGCAACACCGACCAATCAAAGAGGAGCATGATGAGTCGAAAAAGTAGAAGCAGAACAAACCAAAATAATTAGAATCCCAGAACCAGGGATTTTATTTACCCAACAATTTAAAAACAAACAAAAACGATTTTGGAACCTTCTGCATGAATAAAAAAAAACACCAACAACAACACAAGCAGGACAACATTAACCCTTTGTGGGGTCTCAGTGTGAATCCGCTTGCTGGGGGGTGTGGGGGTGTGGGGGGGAGGAGAGAGGGCAGCGGTTCGATTCCCTCCTGATGTTTGAGGAACATCAACAGCCGAGAGGAGAAGAAGAAGAGGGATAAATAGATGTTTACTCTGCGATGTGGGCGAGGGTGTGTGTGTGTGTGTGTGTGTGTGTGTGTGTGTGTGTGTGTGTGTGTGTGTGTGTGTGTGTGTGTGTGTGTGTGTGTGTGTGTGGTCTGTCCGTCCCGGTTGCTTTATCTGACGGTGACGCCGAGTTTCTCCAGCACGCGGACCCCCTTCTCCTCGTACTCCTCCCGGGTCAGCCAGAAGTTGTCCTTGTCCTTCATGATGTCGGCCAGCACGGCTCCGCCCAGGAACACCATGTGCTTCCTCCGGGGGGGGTCCTCGATCCGGATCTTGAATTTCTGCAGAACAAAAAAGATGATGGGGGAGGAGGAGGGAGGGAGGGGGGGGAGGGGGGGGAGGGAGGGCATCAATGCGCGTTTGTAAACAAGTAAACATCACCAGTGTGTCTTTGGGGCGCTGGACATTAGGGATATTTTCTTCCAAAACAAATTATTTATCGTAGAGAAGTAAACCCCCCCACATATATATATATTTTTTTAAGTACTCAGTTCAACTTAAATTAGTGTCTGTTGAGCTCCACCGCCCCCCAGTGGCGGCCTACGTACACTGCACCCAACGTGAGCGTAAAAAAGACACGGAACTCACGGAGTTTCCTCGAGGTACCATCACCCGTTACACACTAGATATATCCCCCCCCCTCCCCCACACACACACACACTTAAAACAAACGATGGAAATACTAATTCACAGCCTAAATCCTAACAAAACGAGGTGGCTCGGCGTCTCACCGACAGCTTGTCCACGTCTCCCTTGAGCACGCGCTCCAGGTACAGCTGCTTCAGTTCCCTCTCCAGCCGAGACGGCAGACCCGGGTACATGGTGGACCCCCCCGACAGGACGATGTGCTTGTAGAACTCGGACCTGGGAGACGGAGAGGAGGTGAGCGCGGGAAGTGATCCAAGCAGTGTGTATGTGAATGACTCTTAATATGCGCTGGAGCAGAAACATTCACTCTCTCTCTCGTCTTTAAAGACCCCCCCCCCCCCCCCCGGCCTCACCTGGTGTCGATGTCGGCCGCCTGGATGGTGTTGAATAGGAGCTCGGCCACTCCGACGCCCTCCACGTTGATGAGGTGGGGCTGGAACAGAGCCTCGGGGGCCTCGAAGCGCTCGCCGCCCACCTTAATCAAACGGCCATCTGGCAGCTGGAGGAGATGTGTGGGCGCCATGAGACGAAGAGAGAAAGAACATGTGACGCCGCCGAGGAGGCGGGACTAAACGCACGACTCGTACATCTCGATAGTACGAATTAAAGTACGATGCAGCTTTTATTATTTTTATGTACGCGTGTCTACTGCAGTCGGGGAGAGATAATATTGTACAGCCAGTCAAAGGAGAGGCTGAGCGTGCGCGCGTGTGTGTGTGTGTGTGTGTGTGTGTGTGCGTGTGTGTGTGTGTGTGTGTGTGTGTGTGTGTGTGTGTGGCTATAAAAAGGCTTCATTCAGCCGAGGGCAGTGGGAGGAAGCGTATCCCGGCAGCCGCCGCCGCAGAGCGGCTGCACAGGAAATGATGTAACAAGCAGTTCAGGGCCCTTCGGCCCCGCAGTCACATTGCCCTCCTTGTTTTCGGGCACACACACACACACACACACACACACACACACACACACACACACACACACACACACACACACACACACACACACACACACACACACACACACACACACACACACACACACACACACACACACACACACACACACACACACACACACACACACACACACACACACACACACACACACACACACACACACACACACACACACACACACACACACACACACACACACACACACACACACACACACACACAGGCTCACCCAAACACACACACGGTCGGTGAGCTCCGAGACACAACATGCGCTCGGTAAGGCGTGCAGTAGCGCAGACTTCAGGACCTGCGTTTAGATTCTGTGGTTCCCCTTTTTGGGGGGGGGGGGGGGGGGGGGGGGGGGACCTGGAAAGAAAAGCAACCCGGGTGTTTGAGTCCCAGAGAAAACAGTCAGTCAGCAGAGCGGCCGGCGGGACCAGCAGCGGGCATGTGGTCGTCTACTCAGCGCCGCGGCAGATTTAGTTACTACATTAGTTTTGAGAGATATATATATATAATATATATAATATAATTATATGTAGATGACGGCAGGACATGGGGTCTTCTATTTAAATGTTTGAGCCCTCTGCCGATACGTTCCTCTGTCTGCACACGGCCCAGAGAGCCACATCCAGAGCATCCTCTGCAGGTATTCTAAATAAAAACGTGTGCAGGACGGCTCCCTTTCCCCATTGAGATGAGGTGTTAAAATATGAATTAAAAGTGTGTCACAACGTGTACCGTGTAGGACTCCACCAGCACGGTGGTCTCCAGCGCCAGCTTCTGCTCCTGCTCGATGTTGTAGCCCACGTAGCACAGCTTCTCCTTCATCATGCGCACCGTCTCGAAGTCTGCAGAGTGGTTGAAGGCGTAGCCCCTCAGCAGCAGCAACTGGGGGGGGGTATTCATTTAAACAGGAACAAGAGCACCTGAAGATCCGGCTACTTCCTCTTGCTTTATACAAAGAGCCCGATGCCAGTTTCCTCGAAATAAAGAGAAACACCGCTCGTGCTTTTGGGGGCTGATTCTAACCCTTTAAAATGAGACTAAACTTACTCATGTTTACTTCACTAAAAGAAAATGCATGAAAATATGAATTAAACCCATTTTGGAAGTAGAATGAAGTCACCAGTTTCATTTAAGATCACAACAAGAAAAATATATAGAAAAATAGAACAATTATTAAGCGTAAAAGAAATAATACTGATCACTGGAAAAATAGAACACAGTATCAATAAGAGCAAGGTAAATAAATAAAAAGTAATAACATTCAACTAACATAGAAAAAGTACAGAAATAAATAAAGTGGAAAAGTAAACACCGAGCACGACATTACGAAGTCCTTATATTATAAAAGGAGTTATAAAAGGAGGTACCTTGATGAGGTAGCGGGTGATGTCCCGGCCTGCGATGTCCAGGCGCCTGGTCAGGTGAGGCAGGCTGAAGCCCTCGTACACCGGACAGATGTGTGTCACCCCGTCCCCCGAGTCCACCACCACGCCGGTCAGGAGGCCTACACACACACACACACACACACACACTACAGTTAATAATCTACAATCCTACCGAGCCGATGGGATTCTTTCATCCGCCGTGTGCTTTTTAATTATTAGCTAAACACACAAAGCACCGTCACGATGAATCTAAATGCAACAATAACCCGATGATAAAAAGTCACGTGACCGTCTAGACGCTCTGGCACAACGTGATAATAACACATCTGGTTATCCGGGTTAAACAGATCTTTTGCACAAACTATTTGAGGAAGGCGCGGCGGGTTTTAAAGCCGTCGTTCACGTCCTACCTTGAGCGTACAGCGTCAGCACGGCTTGAATAGCAATGTAGACGCCAGAGAACTGGTAGGTCTCAAACATCACCTGCAGGAGGGAGACACCACAAAGATTAGTATTAAATAGAATGTTGGTCATGTAAAATAATATATATATATATACACCTGTTCTCCGTAATGTGACTGACTGAAGCCCAAAACCCCCTCTGGGGTTCGTGGAGCAGGTTTTCTTTAAACAATTACCAGAAATACATCGTTTATTGAGATGGAAGAAAATATTTGCTTTAACCAGATCCTGTAACAAACAAAAAAATAAAATAATAATAATAATATGTGTGTGGAGCCTATATTTTAGTTGGAACATTGTAGAAATGTTGTAAATATTCAGATTTCATTGTTTTCCTTGAAGATATTTTAAACTTGTATTTCATCTTTTTTATGATTTATGGCATTATTCTGCACAGATGTTTTTGTTGTCTCTACTTTTTGATTGTTCTGTTCCCAAAGACGTGCAGGACTTTTTTTATATCGCAGTTAAAAATGCTCCAAACTGCTCTGGGGTCAGCCATTAGCTGAATAAAGAGTGAATGAGAAGAAAACAAAGAGAAACACACACACACACACACACACACACACACACACACACACACACACACACACACACACACACACACACACACACACACACACACACACACACACACACACACACACACACACACACACACACACACACACACACACACACACACACACACACACACACACACACACACACACACACACACACACACACACACACACACACACACACACACACACACACACACACACACCTCAATGATCTTCTCGCGGTTCTTGGTGGGGTTCATGGGCGGCTCCGTCAGCAGGATCTTGCAGTTGCGGGAGTCGATGTTGAGCTTCTCGGGGCCGAAGGTGTAGTCCCACAGGTGCTTCATGTCGTCCCAGTTCCTCACGATGCCGTTCTCCATCGGGTAGTTGACCTCCAGCATGGAGCGCAGCTCGCTGGCCTCGTCGCCCACCATCAGGTCCTGGTAGGGGTCAGAGGTCAAGCGGATGTACACATTTAGAAACGCAGAGCGCTGGTTTCTCTGCCGGTCTCGTGAAATCAGGGGAGGCACTGAACCATCTAGAAGAGGACGTAACGTTCCTCTCGCTTTAAAACTCAGTTACCCAGCATGCTCCAGAAGCCATTATTATTTATTTTTCCATGCATCTCCACCTGGAAACACTTCCAGCACCGCTCGACTCGAGCTCCAGTAAAACCACTCGTGTTAGCGCTAACGAGACGCATGCAAGGCAGCGAGAACCAGGTCAGAGCTCGGGCGTGAGCCGCGCAGGCCGGAGACATCAAACGCCTGCCGGCGGCGGCCATTTTACGGGTTCATCCTGTGTGCTTTGGCATTTACAAAGTACCGGTCTGAGGCCTCCATGTGGTCTCAATTATATAAAAAACAGATGTGCTTCCACCTCCAACTGTTGGACACTTCCTGTGCCCTCGTGGAGGTGAAACACTCCTTTAAATAAGTCGCCCGCGAGGTCGACGGACCCGCGATGCATTCGAAGTGCACGGTCTTTTTCAGTTATTTTTAGCGGTGCAGCCGGCAGATCAGAGACTCTGAAAACCTCTTTTAGCGCTCCGTCGGTAACAGCTGGCCGGTGATTCATCGAGAGGAGAGCCGGTCGTATACGTCCATCACTCTCAGACACTTAGATAAACGGACGCTAGCCGGGATGCAGAAGAACGGCATCGTTGTGTGAGTAAGAAATAACCACAAAAAAAAATACATGAAAGAAACAAAAGAAAAAAACACGGCAAAAAAAAAACAAAGAGACACACAATTGTGGTTGCGATTAAAACGTGAAACACCTGAACTCACCATCTTCTGGGCATTCTACACACAAAACATGGAGGAAGAGGAAGGTAGACAAATACACACAAAAAGAAAAAAAAGATGAATAAACAATAAATAAATTGGACCGAACAGGAGAGAAAGCAGTGTCACGTTTTTCAGGGACGTAATGGAGATGGTGTGGTTTTGTACTGGGTGTACTGGGAGGATCTCTACAACGTGCAATGGTTCACTATTATATCACATCAGCTCTTAAAGAGAGGAATCGGACCGACTTCGCTCTGACTTTTCTTTTATGCATCTAATTATCTTGAGGGAAACTTAATGAATAAGAATTTGGGATAGGAATATATGAGCATATGAGCATTATGCTTCAGTCACGACTGAATAAAACATTCCTCCGTCTCGCTTCTTCTCTCTCAGCCCCCGAAGCGTCGAGGCTCCCGGGTCCACAAGCGAAACGGCGCTTCATACCTTGATCTCAATGTTTCCCACTTTGGCGGTCGAGCGAATGATCGGCCTCCCGACGAGCGCAGGGAAGATGTGCTCGGGGAAGTTGGAGCCTCCGAAGCCACATTTTACGAACTGAGAGAGAGAGAGAGAGAGAGAGAGAGAGAGAGAGAGAGAGAGAGAGAGAGAGAGAGAGAGAGAGAGAACATTAAAATACGGTCAGCATTTAGACGCCTGTGTGTGTGTGTGTGTGTGTGTGTGTGTGTGTGTACGAGTTACGCACATTTCTGCACAGCCTTTCCTCTGCAGACGCGTCAACGTTATCACACCTGTTGAGATGCTTCTCTCTGTGCCATTCATCGCCCTCACACAGCTCAACTGTCAGATTTTACACCGGCCTACGATGTGTTACAGCACGTATCGGGGGGCTATGAAGAAATTAATTTAAAAAAAGGTGTTCTCACTTCCTCTTGACTTCTGACACTACGCAGGTTCTATTTATTTATTTATTTTAAAAAGGGAAAGAAAGCCATTAACATGCTGAGCCAACATCCTCTTTGACTGCGATCAGTAACGTGCAATGAGCAACACCTTAACGCGCAGCAGAGCCTGGGATGTTTGCTGGATGGGGCAGAAACTGCACATGTTGTCAACAAACCACAGCAGCTTGAAGAAAATCCCCTAAATTCATTACAGTGAACTATTAAACCACCCGGCTTGTGACAAAAAGACACACAGAAATGTAGAACCGCTCATCAAGATTGAGCTACTTCCCATTCTGTTCATTACGATTAATTTAAGTCTCTGTCGGCCCATAAAAAAGACTCACGTGTCCAGTAAATATATAATAATAATAATAATAATAATAATAATAATAATAATAATAAAACTTCGAATTTATATAGCGCTTTTCTAGACACGCTTATGTCTTTAATATATTAAATATATAATATTTAATATACTGTCTTATATTTATATATTTTTTACATTACAATTTATATATTTAATATATTGTCTTATGTCTTTAAATATATGTCTTTAATATATGTAATATTCTAATATTTATTATATTGTCTTATATTTATATATTGTCTTATGTCTTTAAATATATGTCTTTAATATATTTAATATTCTAATATTTAATATATTGTCTTATATTTATATATTGTCTTATGTCTTTAAATATATGTCTTTAATATATTCAATATTCTAATATTTAATATATTGTCTTATATTTATATTTATATATTTTTCATATTACAATTTATATATGTTATATATTGTCTTATATTTATATAGTGTCTTATGTCTTTAATATATTTGATATTCTAATATTTAATATATTGTCTTATGTCTTTAAATATATGTTAAATATGTGAAAACAAAGAATGCATAGGAGGTCAGAGTATGGGGTCTTTCCAGGGCCATAAAAACATAGCAAACAGCACGTTTGGTGACATTTCTACGAGGGAAGTCGCTGCAGAACCGGAAATAATGGTTCCTCTTTAACCTGGCGGAGTCGCTAACCTACCTAGCAACAGTCTACCTGCTCCCCTCGATATTTAACCCCAAAACAAACATGCTAAATCTCGCATCGTATCACCCCCCCCCCCACCCCAAACTAAACCCCTTAAAATGGGTCGCATTGAGCTGCAGCGAGGAGGACAACCAGCTGGCGTGGCCGCTGACAGCCACACTTCCGGTTTCAGGCAGAGGAGCCGTTTATAAAGAAGAGAGAGGAAGAAAAAAAAGAGCTACGGGGTTTCCGAGAGTGGCAAAAAAAAAAACACGGAGCGGCGAAACGAAGCGGAAACGAAGCGGAAACTCACCCCGGTGCCGTTGTCGCAGACCACCACTTTCCTCCCCTGGCTGTCCATTGTGTCGAAGCCCGGCTGCCGCTGAACCTCCCCTC
>NC_046980.1:2095092-2107288 GCF_009769545.1 Cyclopterus lumpus
ATTAAGAGTTAGATCCCGCCCTCCTTTTCTGATGTCATCAACCTAAAAATATTTTTAAACATCCACAAACAAAATCTGCCATTTAAATAAAGAGATTCAGCATTCAATTAAATTTAAATGAGTTCTGTGTTGTTATTTCTTATTAAATCCGTTTTTTTCTGCAGTTTCGTCAACATAAATAAAGTTTTGGGACTCGATGAACGTAATTATTTTTATATATTGTATTGTCGATACTAATATTAGTAACTAGACATGAAATACTGAGAGCAATATTTTTGAAGACTTTTGTATAAATTATCCGGGAAGTTGTGATTTTAATTATATTTCCAATTAATTAATTAATAATAATTAATATAATTATAATAATAATATAACTAGTGTTTTCTGCCTTGCTGGACTTCTAAATTGTTTTACACCTTTTGACTTGATTAACAAACTCAAACTTTGCATTCGACCAGAGAGAAAACAGGAAGTAAACAGGAAGTAAACAGGAAGTAAACAGGAAGCTGAGGGAATAAACCAAGCGGAAAAGATCGACTGATTTATTTCAGTATTTACAAGGATTTCCTACAAGTTCATCATTGCGGCGCATTGAATCTGAGAAGTAAATCTGAAGAAAAAAAGATCTTTTAGAAAACAATCGCTGGCATAAAAAGGCACAACTCATCATGAAATACTGCAACTACGGTTGTAGAAACACTTTTGATCGGTAATGAAGTCCTGAGTGAATTTCAGGTGATGATTTGCTTATTAAAAAATAAAAATAAAAAACACTCCTTTAACCCGTTCAGCGTCCTCATAAAAAGTATCATGAGTAAAACAAATAATAAATAAATAAAAAGCAGCATAAAGTGACAGCAGTACAAATTATTTCTATCGTGACAATAATCGCCCACATTTTAAACATAATCACAGAATAAATTAAAAAGAAACAGAAGACAGATTTCATATCACCACCTATATGAAAATAAATTATATAAAACTATAACAAAATATAAATATGTGCGAAGTGCATATCCTTTTGTTTTAATTGCTGATCATTTGAATCTAAATTACTTTAATAATTATTTGTTCCTATAATAAATGTGATATTTTCCGCTCCTACAGAGAAGACACTGCCCTCTGCTGGCCATTTGTTAGTATCTTTATGAGATTATATTCCTTTGTGTTCTTCTAAAAAAAACACGCAGCAAAATAAGCTTGTGGCCAATTCATATTTAAATTAAAATTATAAAATAGTTTAAGCTCCAGTGAATTATAATTAAACTAATCTAAACACTACTTTACGTAATCTAACTGATCAATAAATCAAATGTTTCCTGAGCAAAGAGCGACTCTGATGACGTTTTGTGGGTTTTTTACGACCCAATACGAACAAAATAAACCTTTTTTTCGGTCAAATAAAGTCAGAACTTTGATGCGTATCATAAATTCATGCACTGGGAAAAAAATATTAATACTGGAACAGTCCAGCGAGTTAAATAAAAAAAATGCTTCTTTGGATAAACTCGTCCGTCAAATCGTCACCATGCAAAATGTCACTCGACAAGTTCAGTGATTTAATGCTTTAGTTCTGGTTGGAAGAGAAAGAATAATCCAGAATATTCAGATAAAAACTGTGTAAAACTCTTTGAGATAAACTCTTTGTAAAAAAAAAAAAAAAAAAGGTGTCAGCAGGTAAAGGTGAAAGTAGGAGGAGCCGGCACAGTGTTTCCCCCGGTGAGAGTTTCACAGCAGAAATGGTGTTTTCTGTTTGTCGGATGTTTTATTATCTGGAAAAGCTTGGGACAGATAATAAATAAGGGAGGGGGGAGGAGGGAGGGGGGGGGGGGGGGGGGGGGGGGGGGGACACGGCGAGAAAATGAAAAGTAGAAGAAGCAGAAGCATGCCCCCCCCCCCCTCCTCACCCCCTCCCTGGAGGAGGTGAGGAGGAAGCTCCATCACGGGGCGGCGGCGCTACTTCCAGCCCCAGAAGTGAGGCGCCCGGCGGGGGGACGTACCGTCCTGAGAGCCGCTGAGGCCGCGGCCGCTCCGGGCCGGCTGGCCGGGAGGAGGCGCCTCCTACGCGGGGAGAGAAATAACATATTTAATATTTAATATTAAATAACAATGCATCAGAAGGGAGCGTGAAGAACACGCGTCTTTGGAGACATCTAGTGGCGGCTTCACGCATAGCAGCTGCATGTGCTGCCCTCTTGTGGCTGAAATACTTAGTGAAACGGCCTTTGGGGATTATAAAAAAAATAAAATAGAATATAGATTGAGCATATTTCTAATACATTTTGAATATCTTTGTTTAAACACTAGATGTCGAAAACGTACAGACAAATTATCTTAATATTAGACAGATTTATAGCTCGCATTTACATTTGCAATGTAATCTTTTAAAGTCGTCCACAAATAGAAAACCACTGTTTGGCAATTTATTTACACCGTACTAGATTGATTTCAATATTATATATTTTTCTTGTATACGACTTAAAATCTAAATATCTTTCTGGCGTCTTGTTCTAAATAATTAATCTCATACCTAATAAATCCAAAAGATTGATTCACCTGCGTTGAGTCTGTCGACGGCTCCGGAGAGTCTTTGGTGGGCTCCAGCATTCCCTGAGGAGACGGAAAACAAAAGGGAATAAGAAAAATAAATAAAAGGTTTGGAATTGTTTTTTATTAATTAATTAATTTAATTAACGTCCTGCAGTTGACTCACCAGACTGGAAGCAAAAGCAGGCACAGCTACCGGCTGCTTCTTTATGCCAATGAACACCTTTTAAAAAGGTAAAGACACACAGTAAAACATATATATATATATATATATATACATAAATATATATAAAAATATACACATACATACATATATATATATATATACACTGTACAAGTATTTTCTCATTTATGAAAAAAGAACATCACAGTTTCGAGTGAAATTAAGGAGAATAATTATCTTATCTTATCTTAACAAAATCTGGCAGCTGCTATGAATGAAGAGCAGGGGGCAGACATTATAATTAATAAATACACATCTCGGTCTGAGACTCAAAGAACAGATTGTTATAATATACGATATAATTGGTTTTAATAACCGAGGTAAGCTTGTTTTTTGGTGCTAGTGGACTTGGAGCGGCGCTCGATTGCTCTTCTTCTGGTGGGAGTCGACGCCGTTTGGATCACCGATGAACTTTATTAATTTACTCACAATGTTCCGCGTCTCCACACCGAGACACCGGAGCAGAGTCCGGTTAGTGTGGGAGCCGCCCCACTGGAACCGGAGGCCGACCGCATCGTGGAGGTCCTGATGAATCCTGATGGATTCAGAGAGGGGAAACGGCTGTTTACAGGACCTGCCCTATCCACCACCACCTCCTCCACCTCCTCCTCCTCTTCCTCCTCCTCCTCCATCTCCATTATCAGGAAGGCAACCTCACCAGTTAGATCTGAGGCAGAGTTCAGGTATCTCCTCCTCTTCCTCTTCCTCCTCCTCCTCCTCCTCCTCGCTGTCAGGGAGGAGTCGGGCGTGAAGCAGAGCACCGAGGCTCGGCACCTGCACCTCCTCCTCCTCCTCCTCCTCTTCTTCCTCGCCTCCCACAGCCGGGACCTCTACCTCCGGATAACAGGCCAGGAGAAGCTGCTGCACACGGCAGGACAGCGACCCCTAGTGAGACAAAAGAGTATGACGTGTATTAAATATCCACGATGATCTTTTGATCGACTCTTTTTTATATGAATAAATAAAATAGCAGCTTAGTCTCCCACCTGGTAGCTGTTCTTCCCGGACCCCCCGAGTCGCCCTGGTCTGGTCTGGTCCTCCTCCGCGTCCCCGTCAGTCTGCAGGCCGCCTGGCTCCTCCTCCTCCACAGCCCTCTGGTCCTTGAACTCCGCCCACGACCCGTCTCCGTCCTCCTGCTCGGGCGCCGAGCAGAAATCCGCGAAGCTGTCGCTCGGCGGGAGGTTTCCTCGACCTCTGACCCCGAGATGCTCCGAGCCGCCGTCTTTGAAGGCCGGATGCGAGTCTTCTGCGTGCGGTCCAGGTCGTGACTGGTTGGAGGTAGCGCACGTTCCCTGAGTCGCAGACTGGTCGCCGTAGTGAAAGCCGCCGGCGCCGGCAGCGAGGTCAGGAGCCCGGTAGTGGTCCAGTTCTTCCTCGTCGTTGTCGTCGTCGGTCTGGTCCCAGTCCGTCTGGTCCTCTTGCGAAACGAGAGATGAAACGTTCGGCTCCAAGTCCGCAGAAGGACACTCGAGCGACAGGTCGTCGGAGAAGGACGCCGGGTCCTCCGAGGCGGACTCGTACGAACCGAATGTTTGCGGGAGGGCGGAGGCGCTCCGGTCTCCATCCTTCTGCACGTCTTCTGCTTGAGAAGATTTAAAACCACGCCTCCTTTCCTCTCCGAGCTCCTCCTCCTCCCCCGAGTGAAGCTCTCCACCTTCCCGAGGTGGTTGCAGGCGGGCCTCGTCTCCTCTCTCGCGGCGCTTCGCGAGAGCGTGTCCGAGCGCCTCCCGAGCGCCACGAGACCTGGGCTCTGAGTCCAGAACGACCTCCCGTCCCGGAGGATCGCCGGCGTGTTCTTGGCGGGCGGAGCGCTCCACCCGGACGTCCCACCGCTCCTCGCCCCCCGAGGGGGTGAAGCCGCAGCACCAGGGGTGCGCCGCCTGCTCCGCGAACACGCTGAAATCGGCAAACCCGGTTTCCTCCCTGGGAGAACACGCACCAGATCCGGGGTCTCCTCCGGGGTCTCCTTCGGGGTACCCGTTTGTGAGGTGCACACGTGATCCCGCAGTCCCAGAGTCCCCAGTGGACGCGGGCTGGGATTGTTCAACCTGGGGGTTAAAGCCAAGGGGGTGTGGCTTCGTGCCGGACGGTGACTCAGTCCAATCGGCGTAGCCGGGGTGAGAGCAGGACACCACCACGGAGAATCCCCCAAAGTCCCCAAACTCGTCCTCCTCCTCCGACCCCGCCTCCTCATCGGCGTCCAGTGGAGGCCGGGAGGAGGAGGAGGAGTGCAAGGGCATGACGTCGGGCTCCATGGGTTCTCCTAGCAGCACCTGAGGGCCTCATGCACCTGGGGGAGGAAAGAGGAGCGCCATGAACAACAGACCTCCTCCACCGACAGTTTCATCTCCCTCGCGATGCCGAATCGTTTCTGAGATCTTACCGATGACTTCAGAGGCCATTAATGAACCTCCTGGCTGTCCCAATAAGCAGGGGAGAAATAGTTTAGATTGACCTTTTATTATTTTAATCATTTATTTAGTTGTATGTAAAACACACGTTTGTTTTAATGTCTATTCATATTTATTTTTTTACGTGAAGCACTTTGTAACGTTTGTTAAAATGTGAAATGCATCAAGGACGATACCAGAATGTTAGATAAATTAGAATTTAAAATGTAAATAATAATAATAATAATAAAAGGAAATGAAAATGTAAAACAATTAAAGTGTATACAGTGTTTCTAGAGCATAAAGTGACAGCGCAGGTGAATGTGCAGGTGTCCGTCTCACACCTGACAAAAGGTTCAACTTTCATAAAAATGAAGGATTCATTTAACACAAATTGTTAATTTCCTGATTGACAGGTGGGTCAGCTCAGCTTTTAAAATATGTCCATCTATTCAAAATATGTCCATCTATTCAAGATCCAGGAAACTTCATCCTCAGCTCTGAGCCTCCTGGATGAGCCGGATTAAAACCCTGCAGCAGAACCCGGAACCAGGACTGAACCGGAACCCCTGAACCAGCACACGACGTGAATGAAAGAGATAATTAAAGCAGAAACAAAACACCCGCCATGTTTGTTTGTTTTTCTTCCTCTTCTTCTTCGTTGACAGACAGGTGTCACCTGAACCTTTTTAATCTCATAATTAATTTATTAAATACAACAACGCTCTGCAGGTCGCGGTTCGTGCACACGCGAATTAAAAAGGTGCGACACGTGACGTGACGTCCGAACCGCATTCCGGTGTCTCGTTACCGGGCCGATTAGCTCAAGGTGCCGCAGTTTAAAAAAAACAAAAAAACACACGTTGAGCTGCTATTTAAACGGAGCTTAAAGGCCATGAATGCCAAAGGGGGCCATCTTTTTTTAATTTTATTTATTATTGTTATTTACCGACACTCTGGTTCCTTCACGTCTCTCTCGTGCCGCAGCTCGGCTCTCCATCCCCTGCCTTCATTCTCCGGGATAACAGAGATATGTTAAAACGTAAAGAGTTCTCACTCTGTCACGTTCCAGGTGGTGTAATTACTCGTTTTGTTTAACTGACCAGCAAGTCAGCCTCGTCAGAATAGACGATCTATATTGCGAGAGACAACATTGCCACCTGCTGGAGAGACTTGGTCCTGCACCTCTTTTTTCTGTGGTTTTTTATAATTATGGGGGACAAAATATTACTTAAATATCAATAAATAAATGCACACACAATCGTATGAATAAATACAGGAATCAATAAATAAACGCTTAAATAAATGTTTGAATACAGAAATAAAAGAATAATTAAATGCTGAGATGAATGCTAAAATAAATAAAAGTATAAATAAATGCAGAAAAAAATAAATGTCTAGATAAATACTGAATAAATATATAAATACAGGACATAAAGAAATACATATATTTATTTTTACATTTTAGTTAACCTATATATATATATATATTCCTGTATTTATTTATACATTAATGCTTTTATTTATACTTAAGTCATATTCTGTTCTCCATACAATATATTTACTTTGCTTCTTCGTAAATAAATACATTTACTCAATTTGAGTATTTTAATTGTGTTAATTCACATTTCAGAGGGAAGTGTTATACTTGTTACTTCACTGCATTTATTGGAAAACTGGAGTTAGTGAATTTACATTTTACTTACTGTTCAATTTTGCGCTATTATTTTGAATATTTACTTTGCTTTACCTTGAAAAACAAAACGTGATCAATTTATAAAGTACAAGCGTCACTAATGATATTCTATTCGTAAACTATATAAAGTGAAATAATGATTAGAAGACTTAAATAAATTAAATTAAAAATAAAAAAATAAAACATTAAACAGATAAAAAGCAGTGCATTATTTGGTGCTTGAATCCGGTGCTGCAACCTTATGGCTCATTTCAGGAGAAGATAGATAAGAAATAATATCTAAAATATTTCTACCTGATATTTATCCTGTTTGGAGTTTGAAGTATTCTGAGTTGTTAAAAACCAAAGTCTTTAAGCAAGTAAACAAGGATGAACCAAAGTACCTAGTAACCAAATACATTTAAAAGACTTTGTGCTGGATCCAAATGTCACAACCACTGGTATTGTTGTAAAATTAGAAACATTTTATTTATTTCAGGAACAGAGACGTCTGTCACACAGATGCGCTGCTGTAGTTTTTAGTCATTTATTATTATTCCATCTTTGGGAAGCTTCCTTCAGAATTGATGCTATTGCACTGCTGTTAAGACATTAGATGGACGACATGCGGCTCTTTCAACACGAGCAACTTGAAAAATAAAAAAACACCGTCTGTGACGTTTAAAACGTGACCCCCGGCCATCAAGTCCCGGCTTCGTGGACCCTCTCGTGCGCTCGCAGCTTCGCCGCCGCGCGGAACGTTTTCCCACAGACCGAACAGCGGAACGAGCGCCTCCTCTCCAGGCCCGTCTTGCCGCACGTCTTCAGGTGGTTGCTGCGCGCGACCATCTTGCCGCACGCCCTGCAGAAGTAGGGCTTCTCCCCCGTGTGCATCCTCAGGTGCACGTTGAGGTTGGAGCTCTGGGCGAAGGAGCGCGTGCAGAAGGAGCACCTGTACGGCTTCTCGCCCGTGTGGATCCTCAGGTGCGCCACCAGGTGCGCCCGGCACGCGAAGCGCTTGTCGCACTCGGGGCACTTGAAGGCCCGCGCGCTCGTGTGGACCTGGTCGATGTGCGCGATCAGATCCGAGTCCCCGCTGAACCGCTGGCCGCAGAAGTGGCACACCTGTCCGTCCACCTGCGTGGCCGGATCCTGCGCGCTGCGGACGGCGGCGGAGTCGCGAGAGGACGAAGCTGCATCGTCATCGTCTTCCTTCAATGTCACAGTTATGGTGCCGAAAGTTGGGAACAGCTGGAAGTCTGTATGAGCTGCCGGTTCAGGAAGTCTGACTCTCAGATCCTGCTTAGAGATCTGATCCACCTGCTTAGAGATCTGATCCACCTGCTTAGAGATCTGATCCACCTGCTCGGGAGGCGACGCTGAACCCGGTCGCCCTCGTGCCGATTTCAGACGTCCGGCGTCGTTTGAGGTTTCGGCCTCCGCGTCCGGCACGATGCTCCAGTCCACCGGCTCCTCTTTGACCCGACGAGAGTCCCGGGTCTCGCACTCCTCCACACCGGGAGGCCAGTCCGGCTGCTGCTGGTCTGAGAGGATCTCCTCCTCAGAGAGCGACTGGGTCTCTAAAAGACAGAGAATCAGTATAAACACACCGGTTCTGAAAGACCAGGGTCTGCAACACCACGAAGACCAAATAAAGAAGTGACTTTAAAATCCTGCTGCTGGTTTATGAAGCACTGAATGGTTCAGGGCCCAAATACATTTGTGACCTGCTGCTACCTTATGAACCATCCAGACCCCTCAGGTGGTCTTGGTCTACTTCCTGGTCCAAGGGTCAGAACTAAACACGCAGAAGCAGCGTTCAGGTCTTCTGCTCCACATATGTGAACAAGGTGCCTGAAAGCCGCAGGTCTGCCGAGACCCTCAACTCTTTTAAATCCAGATTGAAGAATTTTGTTTGCCGTTAACTTTAATTGAACGAATTCAAGGATATTAATACATTTCTTTTTTTTTTTAAACTGCATTGCAACTTTTATTCTATTTCTTGCTTTTTAAAATGTTTAAATTCATTATTTTTAAATCTTGCATCAAGCTTTGATGCTTTTAATGGTTTTATGTGAAGCACTTTGAATTGCCTCGTTTTGCTTAACTTTACGTGAATGACGTCACAAACCTGCTCCGTTTAAAAACACTTCCGGTTTTAAAACGACCAGCTGCTCGAGCTGCCGCTTCAGCTGGCCGATTTCTCTCTTGGAGCGGACTGCGTCCTCTTCGTACTCCGCTATCGTCTTCTCGACGAGGCCGAATATTTCCTCCACGGCCGCTTCCAGCCGCTCGTTGACCCGCAGTCTGAGCAGCTGCGAGCCCGACATCACGGAGAGATGCACCGGAGAAACGTTACCGGGGGCGGGGGGAAGAAAAAGGTGAAGCGCGAGGCGAAGCGCACACTTTTAAAAATAAGACATAAACTCCCCGGGAACTGAAAGCGACATATTTCACCCGTATAAATAAAGTTGGAACGACGTAAGTTAATACTTCCGGGGTAACGTCATGACGCACAGGGGTGGGGGCGGGGTTACCACCAGCGCCCCCTGCCGTATCGGATGACTTCTTTCAGGCTGCTGTTCAAAAAAAAAAAAAAAAAAAAAGTATGAAAGAACTTGTTTTATTTCTAATAAAACACAAGTTTGTGAGGTTAATTTGAAGAACCCCCAAATTAACAAAACTGACCCACATTAAAACTTGTTATAAAGCACTAAAGGTCAAACATACCAGATACACCTGGAGGATGTTGATGATCACTTTGGAAAAAATGAGTTAACTAAACTTCTGAAGACACAATCTGTCAGTTTATTTGCTTCTCCACCATTACATTTTTTTTTTTTTTTTAAATGACAGTCAAATCAAAAACAGACACAATCCATCAATCGAATCCTCAGAAACGGTTGAATATAGTTTCCTACTCTGCTAAATTTAAATAATAAATGGAATACGACAAGTGAGAAGATTGTAGTTCAAACAGGTCGTTCATGCCGAGGTTTTCTCCCACAGCGTTGAGTTTCTTTCCTCTTCCTCCTTCATTCTTTGTGCCAAGTTTCTCTCTGGTGTGTTTCTTCATGTGGACGATACGAGCTCTGAGTGAATGTTTCATCACAGTAGCCTAAAGGAACTTTCCACCGAGGTGAACCCTCGTATGAATAACCATCCGGTACCTTTGTTCAAACTCCTTTTTGCACTGCAGGCATTTAAAGGCCAAGTGTCCTTTGTGATCCTCGGCCACGTGTTTTATGAGGAAAGAGTCCAGACGAAATTTTCTACCACATAAACGGCAGGACCGGTCTCCTCTCGGAGGCTGTTGCAGCTCAGCAAGTTGGCTCTGAAGAGGCGACGACGAACGACACATTTCGGTCCGTTCGCCGGCGTCAATGCTTTCGTTCAGGCTCACGGTTTCAGTCGTGGAGGACGGGAGCGGCGTGATGGAGCCGCTGCTTTTGATTAAACTCCTCGTTGCCAATTCAAAGCATTTCAAGGGCTCCTCCTCCTCTACGTTCACCTTTTCTGGGGTGACCTGGCTCCCTTTCTGCATGTCGCTACGTTTTAGTGGGCTGGCCAGTTTCTCTCCGGTGTGCTTCTTCATGTGGACGATACGACCCGAGCTCTGAGTGAATGTTTTGTCACAGAAGTCACAACTGAAGGGCTTTTCCCCGGTGTGAATCCTCGTATGCATCACCATCCGGTACCTTTGTTCAAACTCCTTTTTGCACTGCAGGCATTTAAAGGCCAAGTGTCCTTTGTGGCGCTCGGCCACGTGTTTTATGAGGAAAGAGTCTTTGCTAAAATGTTTACCACAAAGACGGCAGGACCGGTCTCCTCCCGGAGGCTGTTGCAGCTCAGCACTTCGGCTCCGAGGAGGCGACGATGAACGACACATTTCGGTCCTTTCGTCGTCGTCACCGGCGATGCTTTTGTTCAGGCTCACGGTTTCAGTCGTGGGAGACGGGAGCGGCTCGCGGTACTCGGCCGGTTCTGAGTCAGGAGCTCCGACTTCATCCACGTTGAAGGCATCAGCTCCCACGTCTGGACTGATGGACTTCTCCTCCTGCTCCTCTTTGATCTGCTTAGCATCACAAGTCTTCATTTCCTCCACAGGGACCAGACAGTCGGGCTGCTGGGAAGAACTAATCTCCTGGGTGTCTAAAATAAAAAATAAAAATACACATTAAACGGGGTGTTCCAGTCAGATGGTTTCAATGTGCCAAAAGGTTGAGGATCAACTTTGTTTCTAAAGCCATCGCAGTTTAATTTCTGTTCATGAAGTTGCACGAGTTCCTCCGGCAACTCAGCTAAAATCAAAGAGAGAAAAAACAAACCTGCTGTGAACGACGTCGCTTCAGCTTTTAAAAGAAGGTTGATCTCTCTCTTGACTTCATCTTTGTTGCAGGTCTCAACCTCCATGTCCAGACTGAGACGCCTCTCCGCCGTCTCCTCTTTGACGCCGTCTCGGATCTTTGCTTCCTCCAGAACGGGAATCTCTTCCACCGTAATCTCATATTGCTGCAGTGAAGGAGGCCGTGCCTCAAAGATGGTCTGGGTGTCTAAAAGCATAGAAGGAACACGTGTTCAATAAACCATTAAATCAATTATAAATAAAACCCTAATGCTTTTGCTACTTGCTTTTTCATTAGTTGGGAAACAAATGCACAGAAAAAAATGTATTTATATATTTATTCTCTCAATTTGTAGATACACAATGTTTTTAAATCCTTCTCAGATTAGCACTCAGCTCACAGACCAAGATGCTGATCAAAGAGTACATGTGGCCTTGTTGTTGTGAGCAGCTCAGAGCACACCTGGGCACACCTGCGCAATCAACATCGTATCTCGCGCACGTGTTCACTAACCTGCTCTGTTTAAGATCACTTGGGGTTTTAAAACGACCAGCTGCTCGAGCTGCCGCTTCAGCTGGCCGATTTCTCTCTTGGAGCGGACTGCTCCGTCTTCGTACTCCGCTATCGTCTTCTCGACGAGGCCGAATATTTCCTCCACGGCCGCTTCCAGCCGCTCGTTGACCCGCAGTCTGAGCAGCTGCGAGCCCGACATCACGGAGAGATGCACCGGAGAAACGTTACCGGGAAAGGTGACGCACGAGGCACTCTTTGGCTGACGGCTCTTTGAGTGAAACTCGCGTAGTTCGGCAATGTAAACTAATCGAACGTTAGTACTTCCGGGTTCAACGTGATGACGCGTTCTCCAGCGCCCCCTGCCGCCCCGGATGACTCGTCTTACGACAATGAGAATGCTGCTTTTTTTTTCTTTATAAAAAGGCTGTTATTTAAATTTATGGTTTAAGTGAGACAGTAAAAATTAAATGTATGAACTATGAATTAGTACAGCTGTTGCTGA
>NC_046980.1:2107488-2134988 GCF_009769545.1 Cyclopterus lumpus
TGCTGTTGCTGAATTAACTGGTATTAGTTAGCTCTTTTCAAAGTGGGGAAGTCTTCAGCGAACAGCAAGTGATCAGGTGTATTGAGTTCCAACACTTTGTTCCTTCCAAAGACAAATTCTGTGAGCGAAAGACGTTTGCTGAATGGAACATTAGACTAATTTAATTTTAGAAACACTTCATTATCATCATCTTGAAACTCCGGTGTAAAGATGTGGTTATTTTGTTTAACCGAATAACACGCGATTCAAACGGCTCCTGGTCGACGAGGTCCAACTGGGAGGAAAACAACCTTTAAAACATTGATTTTTCTCATGTTGAACAACTTGAATTACAGGTCAAAAACACGTGAAATAAACCTAAGAAAAAGGATTTTGATATTCGCTTTGCTTTTTGTGAGGAACGCATACTTAGAAGACACAAAGTCACCTGCAACTACAGTGAAGTTAAAGCCAAACAGTTTATTTGCGTAATCCAGATGAAACGGTATCAAAAGAAACAAACTGACGAGTACAGCTTCTTATTTCAGCAAAAGAATAAACTTTAAATTGAAGAAGAAAAAAAAAAGAAGAAAGTCTGAGACGAGTTCAAACATTCCAAAACACTAGAATGCACATTTAATAAAAAAATATATATAATTGACGTCACAGTTCTGCCGCCTGTTGTGCAGAGCGGTTCTTCCCTTTGCACGATTTTAAATGGCCGCTGCTAATAAATCTCTTGCCGCATTTCCTGCAGAGAAACGGCTTCTCTCCGGTGTGCTGTCTCATGTGAACCACACAACTCGAGTTCTGAGCAAACGTTCTGCCGCAGTAGTCGCAACTAAAAGGGTTTTTCACCGGCGTGATGGAGCCGCTGCTTTTGATTAAACTCCTCGTTGCCAATTCAAAGCATTTCAAGGGCTCCTCCTCCTCTACGTTCACCTTTTCTGGGGTGACCTGGCTCCCTTTCTGCATGTCGCTACATTTTAGTGGGCTGGCCAGTTTCTCTCCGGTGTGCTTCTTCATGTGGACGATACGACCCGAGCTCTGAGTGAATGTTTTGTCACAGAAGTCACAACTGAAGGGCTTTTCCCCGGTGTGAATCCTCGTATGCATCACCATCCGGTACCTTTGTTCAAACTCCTTTTTGCACTGCAGGCATTTAAAGGCCAAGTGTCCTTTGTGGCGCTCGGCCACGTGTTTTATGAGGAAAGAGTCTTTGCTAAAATGTTTACCACAAAGACGGCAGGACCGGTCTCCTCCCGGAGGCTGTTGCAGCTCAGCACTTCGGCTCCGAGGAGGCGACGATGAACGACACATTTCGGTCCTTTCGTCGTCGTCGTCACCGGCGATGCTTTTGTTCAGGCTCACGGTTTCAGTCGTGGGAGACGGGAGCGGCTCGCGGTACTCGGCCGGTTCTGAGTCAGGAGCTCCGACTTCATCCACGTTGAAGGCTTCAGCTCCCACGTCTGGACTGATGGACTTCTCCTCCTGCTCCTCTTTGATCTGCTTAGCATCACAAGTCTTCATTTCCTCCACAGGGACCAGACAGTCGGGCTGCTGGGAAGAACTAATCTCCTGGGTGTCTAAAATAAAAAATAAAAATACACGTTAAACAGGGTGTTCCAGTCAGATGGTTTCAATGTGCCAAAAGGTTGAGGATCAACTTTGTTTCTAAAGCCATCGCAGTTTAATTTCTGTTCATGAAGTTGCACGAGTTCCTCCGGCAACTCAGCTAAAATCAAAGAGAGAAAAAACAAACCTGCTGTGAACGACGTCGCTTCAGCTTTTAAAAGAAGGTTGATCTCTCTCTTGACTTCATCTTTGTTGCAGGTCTCAACCTCCATGTCCAGACTGAGACGCCTCTCCGCCGTCTCCTCTTTGACGCCGTCTCGGATCTTTGCTTCCTCCAGAACGGGAATCTCTTCCACCGTAATCTCATATTGCTGCAGTGAAGGAGGCCGTGCCTCAAAGATGGTCTGGGTGTCTAAAAGCATAGAAGGAACACGTGTTCAATAAACCATTAAATCAATTATAAATAAAACCCTAATGCTTTTGCTACTTGCTTTTTCATTAGTTGGGAAACAAATGCACAGAAAAAAAATGTATTTATATATTTATTTCTCTCAATTTGTATACACAAATGTTTTTAAATCCTTCTCAGATTAGCACTCAGCTCACAGACCAAGATGCTGATCAAAGAGTACATGTGGCCTTGTCGTTGTGAGCAGCTCAGAGCACACCTGGGCACACCTGCTCGCGCACGTGTTCACTAACCTGCTCTGTTTAAAATCACTTCCGGTTTTAAAACGACCAGCTGCTCGAGCTGCCGCTTCAGCTGGCCGATTTCTCTCTTGGAGCGGACTGCTCCGTCTTCGTACTCCGCTATCGTCTTCTCGACGAGGCCGAATATTTCCTCCACGGCCGCTTCCAGCCGCTCGTTGACCCGCAGTCTGAGCAGCTGCGAGCCCGACATCACGGAGAGATGCACCGGAGAAACGTTACCGGGAAAGGTGACGCACGAGGCACTCTTTGGCTGACGGCTCTTTGAGTGAAACTCGCGTAGTTCGGCAATATAAACTAATCGAACGTTAGTACTTCCGGGTTCAACGTGATGACGCACAGGATGCAGTTTCATCGGCGTCCACTTCCGCCCTGGGTGGCGCTGTTTCCACACGTTCGAAAAGCAAAACAAACAATAATTGGTCTAACCTTTTATTTAAAAAAAAAAAAAAAAAAAGACAAAGTATGTAATAACATATTGTACGTTTTATAAAGATTATTTTTAACAGACAATGAGAACAATGGGAGATCAGCTGGGTTTTATTCAATGTTTATGTATGTTTAATGACATGTAATGTAATGTAATGTTTATTTCTCAATAAAATGCGTCAAGATTTCATTTGTAAAAACCCAATAACACAAATGATGTTTCTATGGCCTTTACACATGTCTCTTTGAAGAGGTTTTGAACTTGTTACCCTAATAAGCAAGGCACTAAAGGGTACTGTTGCTACCCGGGTCCTGTTCTTAATAATTCAGGCTAAACTAACCCTGAGTCGTGTGTTCCCATCTGGCTAATCTGATTCTTTAAAAGCAGTTTGAGGGTTGATTTTCATTTCCTTGATGAGATTATCTTGGGCAGCAGTTCTACTCTTATTTTTAAAATAAGAGAGTGAAGAGTTCAATCGTGATCATGTGATTATTGTGGAGCTGTCTGAAGATCATAATCTCTCTTTATGTGTTCCTGCATTGTTTCTGGTGTCGTCCCTGTTTGACAGGAAGTTTACCAAACTAAATCTATTTTTGTTCTTGTTTGTTTGTTTGTTTACATGCTTTTATTTGTATTTAATCAGTTATAAGTATGTTAAATTATCATTATGATGCTATTTTAATACTAACCTGCATGTTCCAATCTAAAAATCATAATGTAAAAAAAATCTTTCATTACAAATACAAGAAAGTGAGCTGCCTGTATTTGAAAAAGGATTTCCTGTATGCGGTTCACAGTCAAACATCTGGGTCATGATCCTGCTAACTGTCAATAAACCTTATAGATTATAGATTATAACTTCTCATTCGTGTGCGACTGCAGTGATGTTACATCATGGAGGGGAGCATCATTTACTTCTTAAACAAGCAAATAAAATATAATTAGCTCAGGATTAAATGGCCCGTAATTTAATAAACGGTGAATATCTTATTCGGCTACGTTTCAACACATTTACAGATACATTTCTGAGAGATTGTAGCTTCTTTTTTTTTACATTTTGTGAACATTTTGTCGTTTCAAGGGTTCTCCTCTTCCACCTCCTGTCCTTGGAGCTTCTTGCTCATGTGTAGTTTCCACGACTCGTGGATCTCCATGTGCACCTTCAGGTTGGACTCGGCGTGAAAGGTCCGGCCGCACGTCGAGCAGCGGAAGTCGCTCGCGCTCTTGTTCTGCGTCCCTCGGCAAAACCTCAAGTGGCTGCTGATGGCGAAGCTCTTGCCGCACTTGTTACAGAGATAGGGTTTCTCCCCGGTGTGAACCCTCATGTGCACGATGCGGCTCGAGTTCTGGGCGAAGGTTTTGTCGCAGTAGTCGCAGCTGAAGGGCTTCTCGCCCGTGTGGACCCTCGTGTGCTGGATCACGTGGTACCGTTGTTCAAACTCCTTTTTGCACTCCATGCACTTAAAGGCCTTGTGTCCTTTGTGACTCTTGGCCACGTGCCTGATGAGAATAGAGTCCTTCCTAAAGGTTTTGCCGCAGAAACGGCAGGACTTGTCTCCCCTGGGAGGCTGTTCCAGTCCCACGAAGACGTCCACGCTCCGGCCCTGACGGGACGCAGGAGGGCCGCCTCTTTGCTTCCATTCGCTTTCTTTAACGGTTCCGGCCGCGGACGCCGGGAGCCGGGAGCAGTCGCCGTCCGGTTCCGAATCGGGATCTCCGTCTTCGTCCTCCTCGGAGGTGGAGGCCGACACCTCCGGGCTGATGCACCGCTCCACCTGCTCCTCCTTGATCTGCGGGGGCTCCGGGATCTCCGTTTTCTCCAGAACGAGGATCTCTTCCAACTTTATGCAACGCTGCTGCGATGAAGAAGGCAGTTCTTCAGAAACCGGTTTGGTGTCTTAAAAAAAAAAGGAGAAGGAAGACGTGTTATAGCCTGTTAAATATACACAAATGTGTGTATTAAAAAGAGTCAGAGCTTCGACTGAGATTTGACTCTAAATGACCATCATTTACTAAATGAACATCACGCTGTATAGAAGACTTGAAACTAGAGATTGAGACCAAAAACTAATGTTTACAATGTTTACTGAGGGAATACATCAAGAGAAGTAGAGTCATTTATATAGACTTCTATACAACCAGAGGAGTCGCCCCCTGGTGGTCAGGAGAGAGAATGCAGCTTTAACACATGAAGCATAGACTTCTATACAACCAGAGGAGTCGCCCCCTGTGGTCAGAGAGAGAATGCAGCTTTAACACATGAAGCATAGACTTCTATACAACCAGAGGAGTCGCCCCCTGGTGGTCAGGAGAGAGAATGCAGCTTTAACACATGAAGCATAGACTTCTATACAACCAGAGGAGTCGCCCCCTGGTGGTCAGGAGAGAGAATGCAGCTTTAACACATGAAGCATAGACTTCTATACAACCAGAGGAGTCACCCCCCTGGTGGTCAGGAGAGAGAATGCAGCTTTAACACATGAAGCATAGACTTATATATAATATAATAATAATAAATAATAATAATAATGAACTCCATCTCAGCCAATTAAGTTAATTCCGTACAAAGTTTAATTATGTTTCATTGAGCAATAACGGCTGAACCGTTACGGCCAAACGGTCAATGGACGACGTCACAAACCTGCTCTGTTTAAAATCACTTCCGGTTTTAAAACGACCAGCTGCTCGAGCTGCCGCTTCAGCTGGCCGATTTCTCTCTTGGAGCGGACTGCGTCCTCTTCGTACTCCGCTATCGTCTTCTCGACGAGGCCGAATATTTCTTCCACGGCCGCTTCCAGCCGCTCGTTGACCCGCAGTCTGAGCAGCTGCGAGCCCGACATCACGGAGAGATGCACCGGAGAAACGTTACCGGGGTGGGGGGGGGCGGGGAGAAGAAAAAGGTGAGGCGCGCGCGCGCACACTTATAAAAGTCCACGGGAATTCTGAAAGTTCTCGGACAGAAGCCGCAGATTCACACAGACACAAACTAAAACAACCGTTAAATGAACACTTCCGGTTGAACGTCATCATCTTCTTCTTCTTCGTCTTTGGAGGTGTATTGTGGCGGTTGGCAAACAACGAATTTGGTGCATGACCGTCACCACCTGGTGTGGAGGATGTCTGGTGCGTACACTATTTAATTATATAAAATATATATATTATTTAATTAATACATATTAATAATATATATAATAAATAATAATATATATTAAATAATAGTAATTATTCCTAAGATACGGAAATAGTATGTTGAATAACATATAAAATATATATATTATTTAATTAAGAGTACATATTAATAATATATATTAAATAATATTAATTATTCTAAGATACGGAAAATAGTATTTGTAACATATAAAATATATATATTATTTAATTAATACATAGTAATAATATATATAATAATAATATAGTATTAAATATATTAATTATTCTAAGATACTGAAATAGTATTTGATAACACATACTTCTAGAGCATTATATATACACATATATTATATATATTGTTTTATACTTCTCATATCAACCCATGAGCCTGAAGCCACATGCAGACCACCTTTAAGGGCGGTACCATTGGCTAGATGTGTGTAAATGATTGGTGTCTCTCGTATATTGTGGCCTCTTTGGATTTTTCTAGTAGTATTTCATGTATTTCATGGAGGCACCCGGATGACGGTTAAAAAGCCGAAAAACACACCAGTCTGGCGATAAAGCTTTTGCATAAACTATAAGTGCTATCAAACCATTGAGTTTCGTCCTCGTTCAGTTTCTAAAAGACAGTTTCAGATCATTTTTGCGGCTTAATAATGCTCGTTGAAAACCACCGCCATGTCCAGAGACTTCACGTTGGCCTTTGTATTTAATTTATTTAACTGTAACTTTGCTACTTGTTGTATTTGGTATCTTCAGACAAAGACACTGAGAACAAGAACATTTCCAAGATGAGAAGTTCATTGATTTGCAAAGGTTTTTCTTTTTTTACCAAAAAAATGAGGAAGAAGAAAAAGAACATTTGGAGAAGTCTTTAACTGAACCAGTGCATGTCGTCATTGAGACGCAAAGCACACGATCAAGTTCACCGGGGAGTCAAATATAACGTTTTTTGTAGTTTTTAGTTGTTTTCTGGAGCATTCTTCTAAACGAACAGACGGTCGCTGACGCCCAGAAGATTAAAAAGCCACGAGGGCCGAAGCCCCGGTGAGGTTAAAATGATGATTAACCTTTTACGCTTTCTTCAATGTCACATTTGACCTCAGTTCATTTTTATCATCATATATATGTTAGAAAAACAACCTTTTTCAAGATAGTGTGTTACCAATACAGTAGGCATGACGTTACCACACACGCACACACACACACACAATTAGCTTATTTCTACTCTTCATAAAAGGATGTTCTCACAGTCATGATGTCCCGAAAAAAACAAAAAAAAGCTTTATTTTATAATGTTCTAAACTGGAATATTATATATATATATATATATATATATATATATATATATATATATATATATATATATTGTAGTGTCACGGGCTGTCGCTAGGACAGGCTAGCCTGGGGCGGTGCAAAGAGAGAGATGAACACAGGCACGTCCGAGGGTATTTAACAAAAAGTCCAGGTTTATTTCCCATCCCACCAGCAAGGTAACGTCCAAAAACAACAAAGTATCAAAAAAGGTCCAGTTAGATAACACAAAACATCCCGGAGGAGAAAGTGGTTAATTAACCAAACAAAAACTCAATCCTGGTGACTCCAGGCTACGAGGTCCTCTCCCTTGTTGTCCTCTTCCAGGTGCTCGTGGGTTCACCTTCCGCTCTCCTTTCTCCTTCCCAGGTGCTCTCCCTTAAGTCTCCCAGCCCTGCCTCAATCAGGTGCCTTAAGCAGCTGCAGCTGGGTGAGCGGTGAGGCAGGCTGGGAGATGTAGTTTTTGCACTGGTGGCCACTCTGTAGCGCCCCTCCACTACCTGTCCCCTTGTGATGCCACAATATATATATATATATATATATATATATATATATATATATATATATAACTAATATTCCAGTTTAGAACATTATAAAATAAAGCTTTTTTTGTTTTTTTGACAGGTTTGCCTTTTTTATTAAAAAAGAAATATATATACATATACATATATATATATATACACTTTTTTATTTATATATATATATTTTTTAATTTATATATATATATATATCATTTTAAAAAGGCAAATATATATATATGCCTTTTTTTATTTTTTTTTATATATATATATATATATATATATATATATATATATATAATTAAATAATAATAATTAAATAAAGGCAAACGTGTCAAAATCAGCCCTTAAAATAAAGAGCATGCTCGACCTCAATTGTTGACGTGTAAACAACGGAGGATAAACAAGCTGACACAACGCTTGTAAACTCCGCCTGGTATTCCTGGCTTATGAATATGTTCATCCAAAGTCCAAAAGCACAAACGGTTCCACGCCGATTTCATACATTACTGTATCTGTGAACAGTATCTTCCACCTGGGTATTTATTATTTATAATCAGATTACAATCAGGATGAGAATAACATTCAGTTGCACTTTTTAAAGGGTTAAAAAAAAACAATTAAAAGAGGCGAGAATCATTTCCAAGTATCTTCAACAGACCCGGGATCATTAGGAGTTTCTGTTATTTCTCGTTATATTTTAAGAAACACGATATATGTACATGTCCAGTATATACGAGCACGGGATCGCTGAGCTACGAGTCCCTCAAGACGGCTTTTGCTCTCTTTTGCAACAGTTCCACATCCAGCTCATCGTGTAGCTGCACCATCGGGAAGAAAAGTCTGAACACACAGCTGGAAAACACACACACACACACACACACAAACACACACACACACACACACACACCTCCCCCATATGTCCACGCCCAGAATCCAAAATCTTTAACCAGGGCTGCAGCTAACAGCTGATTATTTGTCGTTGTTTTCTCGATTAATCGATTAGTTTGGTCTGTGAAATGTTTCCCGAGACGACTCAAAGACATCCAGTTTATTTTTGTAAAGTAGAGAAACTAGAAAGCATTGAAGCTTTTTTCTTTAAAAACGACCCAAACCGAATCTTCAAGCTAGTCGTTAATCAATGCGATGGATGACAACTAATCGATTAATCGCTGCAGCTCTGATCTTTAACGCGTCCTCGATGGTCACACTTCACGTGGCGTACAGTAACAATATTACAGGTAACTTTACAAATGGATGGTCACCAGTAAATAGAAAGAACACAAAAACAACGGTATAAAAAAACAACACATCACATCTTATTTGTACACGTTTTGTTTCGGTCGCACCGCCGCAGAGCTTCTGCGTCTCTCGCCGCCGTCTCAGACCAAACTCACTTCCTGTTTGCGTCCCAACTCGGCCTTATTGCTCGTAAGGTCTCAACGCGAGGAAAGCTTCAACTAATGTGAGAGCAAAGGTCACCGAGTGGCCTGCGCAGAGGTCATGGCTTGCTCCAAGTTCACAGCAGCAGAAAAAGGTTGTTTGGATCTAAACTGAGGCGTAAAACAAACAAAACAACAACAACAACAAAACGTCTTCTTCGAACCGTGAAGAGCATTCAACTTTACAGACGACCTTTTACCTTTCTAATAAGTTGTAAATAAAGACGGTTCATAAACACTTAACTCGTATAATTACAAACCATTAATAGGAACAACGTGACAGGTGGAAAATAAAATAAATAAATCCCGCTTCGCTTCGTCTGTAGCGCTTCGCAGAACTGATGTTTTACCAACATTCATAACTAAATCATCCCCAAATACAAAAAGCCGTTCTCCTCGACGGCTTCTAACCGATCTATAAAAAGCACGAGTAACCGATGCATTGTTCAATATCGACTCCATAACGTGATATTGTATAACGTAAATACACCAGCGTGTGAGCGCTGCTCCTCCAAGAGGTGTAAACAGAGGCGTAGCACTCGTAATACTGAGAGTATTTTAGCTTTTTCGCTGTGCATTTTGCTTCAGACGTTGAACCTGCTTTGATGCAGCTGTTTCACGCGTCCGTCTCCGAGCGGACCAAAGTGGAACGATTCAGGAAACGCCGTAAAAAAAACCACCCGACTGTAAATGGGACTGACGGCACCGACCGTACCGCCAGAGAACTGTGACGGTGAGTCATAAGCCTGTGCGTCATCACTATGCTACTATAGAAACATGAAGACTATACATTCTATATACCACCAGGGGCTGAAGGGCGGTAGTTTAACACCTGCACACGTTGTTTTTCTTTTTGTTAATGAGAATTAGTTGCATATCGGTTTAGCGTTCGATTCAGACGAGGGTTTCCTCTTTTACAGGAAACAGAAACGTCCCGCGTGGCTGAGCAGGAAGTAGAATTATGCCCATCTTCGGGGAGAACACTACCGACACACACACACACAGACGCAGTGTGCGGTGCGGGACGCTTCCATGATTTAATCCTCATTTGGGGGGGATTTGGGTCGGTGAGACTGCAGCGTGTTACCGTGACAACAGGGATAAGACCAAAGGAGGGGAGGGGCCGCTGAGTGTGTGTGTGTGTGTGTGGGGGGAACATCAGAACAGATGTTCTCCTTACTGTGATCAGACTATTTTACTTTTTAGAGGATAACTGCAACAATAAATACAGCAAATCTGAAAGAGTCCAACAATCTGCAATGTTTTTCTTTAAAAAACGGTTTGATCTGATATGAAAATCACGTTCGTGGGCCACGAGTTGGATATTTAAAAAAAAAAAAGAAGGTCCAATCGAATTCTGCAGAATCTTGCAGTCCTTTTTTTTTTTTTATATATATATATTTTTTTTTTAGCTTGATCAACATGTATTTTCCAGTTTATCCAAAAGGTTTTAAAAGAGTTGCAGAATTAAAACATCTAAATTAGATTTGCACCCATAAGCAACTTGTCATCCGCTCAGGGTCCGATGTTGGTTCCTGAGTAACTGGGTTCTTTACCTCGGCATGAAAAAAAATACTGTGCCATTTAATAAGCTGCGAGATCCCTGATCTGACAAAAACTACAAAGAGAAACACACACAATAAATCTCTCAAAAAGCATCTTAAATAGAAAAAGAAGTGAATGAAAACGTAGCCGAAGAACTGTCGACTCGGAGCCCTTTTTTCATCCAGGTTGTTACGCTTGCCGCAGTGTTGCATGATGGGTTATCGGTGATGACGCAACAGGTTGGCAGAGCAGGAGGCGCGTTAACCGAGCTTGGTGATCAGGAGGTCTCCTTGGATCTGGACCGTGTCGATGGAGGAGAAACATTTCACTTTGTGGTAAAAGTCAAAGAGCTGGTGTCCGTCCACGAATATCCGGAACCTCTGGTGCTCGCAGTGGATCTCAATCTGCACAAAATAAATAAATTATACATTATAAAGTATCATAAATTAGTGCACAATGAAGCAATGACAGCAGCACGGGTGCATCAAACTGCAATAAAAGATGATTAATACGAATAACGGAGAGACGGACGATATCTCCAAACCCCAAAACGATCTCCATCGCAGGTAAGAGGACAAATGTGCATTTTTGAACTGCCCATTTAAAATGTGCTTAACAACTAATGAAAAGCACTCATATTTAGTTGTTTTATATCGTTTGGAGAATAAAGAAGAAATTCAGTTTGAACACATTTAGACTTGAATTACTTTTCTGTTTTTTTCACTGGAAAAAAAAAGCCCAAAAGCTGCTGTCCTAGTTGAGTTTCCCCATATGTCATTTATATATATATATATATATATATATATATATATATATATATATATGTGTGTGTGTAAAAATACTATCTGATGAATGAGCTGAAAGTGAGTCCTTGAGCTGCTCGTCAAAAACATGTCACTTCCTGAGGCTGAAACCACACGACCGCCGTGTTAATCTGCAGCCTCCAGCTTCCCACCGCAAAACACTTTTATCAGAGCGCTCGCGTCACATAACGAAAAGATAATCCGGAGATGGTCTCTGAAGTCTTTAAAGACCACAAACACAAGTCTCCTGTGTGTCTTTCAGTTGGAGGAGGATTCTCTTAAAGGCCGGCGAGTTCACGAACACCAGATGTGTTATTCATGAGCTTTTTCAGAATTATTGGAGCGGACACTGTCCTCAGGTCTTATGAGAATTACTCATCATGCATGTGCTGCTGCCCCCCCCCCCCCACACACACACACACACACACACCCCACCCCCCCACACACATACACACACACAGCTGATGACCCTGATGCAGCGCACAGAGGAGAGGCAGCCGGTATTTACAGGAGACGGATGTGATGGAGCAGTTTTAACACATGAAGCATAGACTTCTATACAACCAGAGGAGTCGCCCCTGGTGGTCAGGAGAGAGAATTGCAGCTTTAACGACGTGAAAGCATAGACTTCTATACAAACCAGAGGAGTCGCCCCCTGGTGGTCAGGAGAGAGAATGCAGCTTTAACACATGAAGCATAGACTTCTATACAACCAGAGGAGTCGCCCCCTGGTGGTCAGGAGAGAGAATGCAGCTTAAACACGTGAAGCATAGACTTCTATACAACCAGAGGAGTCACCCCCTGTGGTCAGTAGAGAGAATGCACTTTAAACACGTGAAGCAATGACTTCTATACAACCAGAGGAGTCCCCCCTGGTGGTCAGTAGAGAGAATGCAGCTTGAACAACATGAAGCAGAGACTTCTATACAACCAGAGGAGTCGCCCCCTGGTGGTCAGGAGAGAGAATGCAGCTTTAACTATGAAGCATAGACCTTCTATACAACCAGAGGAGTCGCCCCCTGGTGGTCAGTAGAGAGAATGCAGCTTTAACACATGAAGCATAGACTTCTATACAACCAGAGGAGTCTCCCCCTGGTGTTCAGTAGAGAGAATGCAGCTGTTAATCCGGTTTAGATAACACTGGAGGTTTGTGGCCAACTCATCTGATCTTCTTCTGCTCTTGTTGTAAGAGCGAGTTTATGGAATTAAAGAAAAAATGCTCCCGAATGAAACAAGATCCGGCGTGTAAGAGAAACCATGACAACGAAGAGCACGAGGTGAATCAGATCAAAGGGACACTCGAGCTACAAGACACGAGTTCCAACAAGAAACCAGCAACCTGAACCTGCATGCAAATAAAAAAAAAGGGGGGGGGGGGTCATTACCCTAAAAGGTTGATCGGGGATGAAGGGAAAGTAGGCGGTGGACGCCTCCTCCCCCGTCCACTTCCCAGAGATGCGGGCGCTGCGCAGGAACTGGCGGTCGGCGAAGCGGGCGGTGAGTTTCAGGGCCACGTCGTGCGGAGTCCCCTCCTTCTCCGAGTCTCGGCCGCAGGTCAGGCTCACGTCAATCCTGAGGAAGGGGGGGGGGGGGGGGGGGGGGGGGGGGGGCACAAGATGGGGGTCAGACAGGCAGCATATGAGTCCAGTGACTAATCTGGGATGAGTCAAAAACATAATTCTGCTTCTGCTGCGTAGGAGCAAACACATTGTGTGTTAATTATGCATAATCCCTGCTCCCCCCCCCCCCCCCCAGGGTGTGCCTTCTCTGTACTATAATAATAACAATACAGCCTATTTTTTTGACATGGTATACAGTATCAATAAAAGCAATACCACTATAAACAAGGCAGACTGGGGGCTGTTTTTTTGGAGCGGCCACGTGAACTTTGCCATGAACACTGGTGCCAGCAGCAGGAAGCAGCTTCTGGACACGATGAGGTCATGGGGCACGCTTCATCCAGGTCTGACAGCAAGTTTCCACGGAGGCTGGAGGAACACACCCAAAACAGTCTGCTTCACTGAAGTCCCATGTTAACCCCCTTGTTCTTCTCTCCTGCTGGTTTGGGGGAACGCCCTGTCTCTGCATACTTAAGACGCCTCCACGCAGTGCGTGTCCAAGTCTGACTAAAAGCATGTTTGAAATGTGGTGAGGTGAATGTGCTCCGCAGATAAGCTGCGCGCGCATGCATTGTTTCGTGTTTATCTCACCTGTCTGGCTCCAGATCCACGATGCCCATCACGATGATCTTCTTCCCTGGCCGCATGGCGCCCCGGATGCGCCCGCTGAACGGCACCGACTGCGCCAACCGGAGCGAATGTGTTTACGTTAGCGATGCGTCAAAAACGATACACAACTTTTGATGTCGTACAGTTGTTTCCATACCAGCTGACGCGATACGTCCTCCTTGTCGGGGGAGATGAGGCCGGGGTTCCCCAGCGACTGGTTCAGGTCTTCATCCTCCACGTTCTTCACTACCGGGGACTAAAAAAAGAAAGAAACGACAACAATAAAGCACGCAAACAGGTAAATGTGGGATATGAAACTTAACCCGGGTTAACCAGCACGAGGCTGCAGGCCTGTTATTGACAGTACACGCTCAGTGTTGTGCCCCCCCCCCCCCCATCAAGGATCCTGTCGCGCGTCCTTGTAAGAGTGTAAATTCGCCCCAATAAACTGCATATTTGCATATTTTACGCATTTTTTTTCTTTAGGTTTGCACTGCGATGACCCGGTGAGCAGCCCAGGAGAGCGCGCACACACACACGCACACACACACACACACACACACACAGATACATTTCACATATTGGATTCCCCTCAACATGAAAGAGGAGTCTCCTCGCGAATGTGTAAAATGCGCTGCGCGCGGCGCGCACGAGTTAAAAGACACCCCGCGGTGCGCTAATACACCAAATCCACCACACACAACACACACACACAACACACACACACACGCGCGCGTAAAAGCACCACAATAATACTCACTATTCCATCCTTTCCCGCAGCCTGCACCGCCATCTTGAGCAGAAGAGGGATGCTTGTTATCGGCGCAGAGAGGCAGCTCTGCCGGGAGGGGAGAGCGTGGGTCCGCGTCGTGGCACGGACTCTGGAGGATAGTCCTGTTCTCCTGCTGCTGTTTCCTGGGTCTCTCTCTCTCTCTCTCTCTCTCTCTCTCTGCTGGCGTCTGCTGTAATAATAATTACGGACTAAAACGCTGTAATCCCCGTCTGGTTGGAGAAGGCTAATCAGACCGAATCAGCGCTCTTTGGACCCCTTTAAAAAAAAAATGAATTCATGGTAACAAACATACATTGGATAATATAATGATATCGAATGCACGTCAGGCTGCTGCACTCGCGTGTCCCGGAATGAGGTTGAATGTGACACCACTCAATACTGTTGGATGATTAAACCCTCTGAGGCTACGCGTGGACCAGTTCCTGCTCACTTTGATTGCTTTTCATTGAATGAAATGCAAAGCACAGATTCCACCTCCCCGTGCTGTCTTTGTATCCTGCATGCATGCAAACATCCCTCTCTCTCTCCCTCTCCCTCTCTTGTTATTTATATTTATTATTTATTTAATGCTGTGTATAGTTTATTGGTGCATTCTGCCCCTCTGTGGACATTTAAAGACATTACAAGCTGAATCAGAGTCGTGTTCCATTGATCCAAAAAAAAACAATTTATGTAATACGTTCAATTGCATAACAAAGTCACATCAGGAGATTATATCTTCTTTCATCCCTCTAGACTCATTTAACATTTGACATCATAGGGATTTAAAAAAAATAAAAAACGTGTACGTTTGGTTTGGGTTTTTTGGTTTCTTGCTAAAAATGGATCCAGAGTATTAATATAGCAGAAAATACTGATTAGAAAAGTAAAGATAAAGCGGAGTAACCCGTCGTGGCCTGTGGTGGTTCGCTGTTAGCATCGTTAGCTTCTAGCCTCCACCGTCGCCATGTTGAGAGCCGTGTGGAGGCAATAGATGCGCTCTGAATTATATAATATATAATTATTGTATACAAGTCAGCGTTTTAAAAGCTGTGTTTTACACGTTTTACCATAAAATAACGTCTCCTGTTTGGCCCAGAGTTGTTTGAGGAGGTGGGATCCTATTTTTTCTTGTCTTCTCACTATTTTTGAGCCAGTAAAGCTTATTTAAACAATTTGTGATATTTAATGTTGATATGTCAAAGCCCACATGTATAGCAGGTCAGACTAACTCAAGCCTTGTCTTGTTGCCTAGTGATGAGTCTCTTGTTCTGTGCCTCCACCTGGTGGGTGTTTGTAAGAACTACACCACAATCTCTGAAAAATAATTTCCTCACAAACGTGAAAATAAATAAAATCATAAATAAATAAATATCGATCCTGAATCTTTTCTTGCAGAGTTCTGATGGGAGAAGAAATGTCAACCACACCTTCACACCCTCGGGGAGGGAAGGAGAAATGCAACCGAACAAGAGCTCTGGCATGCCGACACATCTGTGAAGGAATGAGGGGACTGCAGGCTACAAGTCACTCCTCCAGGGTGTTATCTTATAAACAAATCAAATAAGAATACATGACACCAATTTGGCTAATTCATCATTTTTAATAGGATGCTAAACCTCGTCACCATGGCATCATCATCCCCGAGAGGTTAGGTCACGTGGTCTGCAGAATTATTGTTCAATCATACAAGTGAGGATCTCTCTCTCGCTCTTTCTCCCCCTCCCCCCTCTCGTTTTCTCTCTCTCCTGCTGTCTACCCCCCTGGCAGAGACCCTGTCCGCCCTCCTCTTCCTCCTCCTCCTCTTCCTCCTCCTCCTCCTCCTCCTCCTCCTCCTCCTCCTCCTCCTCCTCCTCCTCCCTGCTGCCATGGAGGCTGCCGGTCGGGATGCTGCGATGACCGGTCCTGCAGACTGCACCGAGATGGAGGAACAGGTGAGATGCTTTTTGGATCATTTAGGTCATTTCCAGTCGCCGCTGCAGCAAGATGGAGAGAAAACTCTGCAGGCACATATACGCGCGCGCACATAACACACACACACACACACACACACACACACACACACATACACAGCAACCGCTGTGATGCTGTTTATCTGGGTTTTTGGCACGACGTGCAGCAACATAATCAGTGTACACTGAGATGAAGGGAGGGCGAGCTTTATCGTAACGGGGAGGAGGTATGGCGCCGCGTGCGTCGCCGCTGCCGCTACGTCGCCCTGTGCGACGCGCTGAGGCGAAAGCGCAGCAGCTGGTCGGTTTGCAGGATGTGGGCTACCGAGGCCCAGTTTATAAATAGCAGGACGGAGGCCATTCTTCAACAGTTTGTGTCTCACTCGCCTCGCGCTGCTGCTGCTGCTGCTGCTGCTTCATGCGTCTTGAATCCGGAGAGATTGGAGCGCGCCCGTCGAGCCCGGTTTCTTCCGCTCGGGCGGTGACGCAACTTGGCAACAACTTGGCAGGCGAAAGGTAGGAATCGTTACCGATCAACGGAGAGAGAGAGAGAGAGAGAGAGAGAGAGAGAGAGAGAGAGAGAGAGAGAGAGAGAGAGAGAGAGAGAGAGAGAGAGAGAGAGAGAGAGCTTGTGCGGTCACAATCAGGGGACAGTGTCCATCGGGAGACTCTGCAGAGGCGCAACGTGAGTTTTCTCTACTCACCTGCTGTCATCTACATGCTGGTTGCAGGAGTGAGACATGCAGCTGGAACACATGTCAACATGTCAACATGTCAACAACATTCACAAGTTGTGCAGAGCGTGATTTTATTCAAAAGTAATAATTTCACGACAGGAATCAAGTGAATTGGACAACTTGTTTTTGTGTGCAGAATGAGAAGAGTTAAACCACCTGTCACAGGCTGTAGTGAGGTGTGTGTGTGTGTGTGTGTGTGTGTGTGTGTGTGTGTGTTCAGTGGATATTCTTTAGATGAAAGCATCTGTTCTCCTGCTGCACCCCGGGGAACTGAACCTGTTCTTCCACTCTGCTGTTAGTGGGTGAAGATGTGTCATAAGTTCTTTGTATATATATCGTCAGTCTGTGGACTCACTCATCAGCTGCTCTTCGTCTTCATCAGCTGCTCTTCGTCCTTTTCCACGTTTCTTTAAATATTTGCCTCTGTCAGGGTGAGTGTTTGCTCTGATATATAAATCGGCATTTACAGTCGGTGTGTTTTCCAGACTCGGATGGCTCTCGACCTCCAGCAACCCACCGATTGACAGACAACGTGGGCGGGATCTGTCTTTGTGTACGTTCTGCAGATGTAGGAACTCTGTAATCTGCTCGGTGGAAAATGAGAGATGCTGGATTAAGGGGGAGGGAGTTAGTTGGAGGACCTGGGGGGAAACCCGTGAGCGAAGGCTGTTATTAGAGATTAGAAGGGAAAAGGATTGTTTTCACGACCCAAATACTTTGTCTGCTGCAGCTCCACAAGATGCAAAGAAACCAAAATGAATATCAGAGAGCTGAAGGGCCAGAAGTGAGGTTCATGTTGGACGACTCGGGTCAAAGGGCAAACTAGTTCCTATGTGCTCGTGGTCTGCTCTCTGGCTTACAAAGAAGAATGCTTGTGCATTTTATTTCAGATTTTTTTGCAGAAAATCTTTTATTTGTTGAACCACCTGATGGAGCTACAAACAAGTGAGTCAGGAGGCCGAGCGTGCTTTCATTTATGGTTTCTCACCCATAAAGTGCAACTTCCTCTCTGTTCTCGGGAGTGTTTGCCGATGTGTTGAGAAGGTTCATTTATTGTCATCGTACGACAGGGAAACATGCAGTTTGTATAGTCCCGTTTTATGTATACAGGGACGTGTACAACGTCGTTGTACAGTTCAGGTCTCTTTACCGCAGTGATGTTGTCTTATACGCTTTACTCCACAACCTAAAACGTGTTTTAATATCATTTTTTAAAATGTTTGTCAAACTGAAATTATTTGACTGATATTTCCTCGTATAAAAACCCCAAATTTGTCTTCGTTCCTGTAAACAATGTTTTCATGTTCAGCGTCAGAAATATCTTCTTTACTTTTCCTCCAAAGATGCATCTTAATGAACAGCTCACCTTCATAACCTCATGAGCATATGTGATGATACTATATGTGCATTCTGATGTCTCTCCGTCGGCCCTCGCGAGCTCTTGAACGTCACGCGTGTGTTTCCCTTCATTTGGGGAAGTCTGCAGACGGGTCACGAGGATTGTGTCGTCCTCTCTTCCAGCACAAAGTGGGGAACATGACGGTGGACTTGGAGGCGCCCGCCTCGCCGGAGGCCTCCGCCATCCGGTGCCGAGACGTGTGCCGGTCCTACGGCAAGATGAAGGTCCTCAGCAGCCTCAACCTGACTGTACCGCAGGGACACATGTGAGTCTTTATTCCACCTTGTGCTTGGACTTAAACTGGTTTCTTTTGGTCAATTAAAACAAATTATTATAACAGTGGATAAAAGAATCAGGGTAAGTAGAGACCAGAAGAAAAAGATGCCAGTTAAACCTCACAACCACCTTTTAATACGTTATACGTAATAAGTTGTATTTTATACTTCCACCTCTCCCCTTTACGGCACTAAACAAGCACAAGCAATGGACTTAGACCCTCTCTTCCCAGTCAGAAAACTAGGTCATCACACTGGGTTGAGCTGAAACCAGTCTGGGTAAATAAGGGATACATAAAGTCAAAAGACAACAAGCATTCACACTTCTCTAACAGGTTGTAAATGTGCAGAATGCAGAATTAATGTGCAGAATTACATGCACATTACATTACATGTCATTTAGCTGAAGCTTTTATCCAAAGCGACTTACAATTATGTTACATTCATACACCGTAGACACAGCTACAATTCAGGGTTAAGTGTCTTGCTCAAGGACACATGGACTAGGGCGGGGATTGAACCACCAACCTCCCTGGTTGAAAGACGGACCTGCTAACCACTGACCCACAGTCGCACATTTCTATTTCATTTATTTCATGCAAAACGCAACCAGAATTTCACGCGACAACCTTTTTAATATTTTTTTCTCTCTCTCTCGTTGCCTCAAAAAGTGGAGAAAAGTCTCGGCTCAGTGACGTGAATCCCTTTTCTTCCTTTTTGAAGTTTGAAGTTTTCTTCAAGAATTGAAAACACAAATGCAGCTCAGTACACAAGATAACTCAAGATAACTATTAGTGTGACTCCGGCTGTAACAAGTAAACTGTGGTTCCTTGTTTGGTTTAGTTTGACAGTAACTTACACAACCTGTGTCGCTCTGCCTCCATTGTTGGGCTTTTTAATCTTATTTAGTCATCTGCTTGTGTTTTTGGGCGTATCGTTGACAGTATCTGCTTCCTCTTTTGGAAACACTGATGAGGAACTCTTTGAGCTCCTTCCACGTCAACAGAAGTGAAAGTTGCTCTTTTCATTCCACATTTGCAAAGATTGGACGTCGTAGTTGTACAACATCTGCTCATAAATCCACAAATAAATCTGCAACTAACATTTATTTTTCATTGTCAAGCAGTTTGTTCGTTAATTTCTCCATCAATCGTTTAAAATCAATCGTCTCCCAAAAGCCCAAGATGACACACCTAAAATGTCAACTCCAAAGTGTTTTAGATTACCAGAAGAATGTTCACTTTGAAGCTATAAACAAACTTAAACTCTCACAGATTAGTTGTAAAACGGTTCTGTGTTGCAGTTACGGCCTGCTGGGGCCCAGCGGGTGTGGGAAGACCACGCTGCTGAAATGCATTGTGGGAAGTCTGAAAATCTCGCGGGGTCACATCTCCGTGTTGGGGAAGCCGCCCGCGTACCCGGGACACGACGTGCCGGGGAAGATGGTCGGGTACATGCCGCAGGTAAACAACACATCTTTATTATTGTTTGTCTTAAAATTTAAAAAAAAAATCTAAATAATATTTGTAAATAAAAATGAAATGAATACATTTAAAAATTATACAAAAATAATAATAAAACAACATTTTTAATTAATAACAAAAATAAATGTAATAACACTTTAAAAAAAAAAAAAATTATAAAAAAATAATAACACATTACGAAATAAAAAAATATGAATAAAAAATCATCTTTATACATACATAACAACACATATAGAGATAAAAAAAAATACAGCGTGTCCTGGGTCTTCCCCGGGACCTCCTCCCAGTTGGACGTGCCTGGAAAACCTCTAAGGGTTCGGGCATCTAATTCAGATTGAAAATGGGAACCAGCACCCCGGTCTGCAGTCCATGGGCACTGTTCCCGACCCCCATGCGACATTCCACCCCCGGTTCCTTGCCACAAAAGGGGCTTTTTTACATCCATAGCGGCCTCTGCCAGGGATATGGGTGAAGTCCGTCAGGGTTTTCTGAACCGCTCTTAGTCTGGGCTCTCTCCCAAGACCTGTTGCCATGGGAGACCCTACCAGAGGCTAATGCCCCAGACAACATGGTTCCCAGGATCCCTGAGCCTCTCAAACTCCTCCACCACGCTGAGGTGGCGATTCGTGGAGCAGAATAATAATAATATGACAAATTACAAAATAAAAGAAATTAAATTTTAAAAAAAAAATGTATATATATATACACGAAAAGTTTTACAAAATTAAAAATGACACAAAATATTTTAATAATAAAAAGAAAAAATATATAACAAATTTTAAAAAACAATAAAAAGTAATCTTTATATATATTTAAAAAAGTATCCAGATTGAAAAATAAAATAAAAAAATGTTTTGATAAAAAAATAAAACATACATTAAATAATGCAAAAGAAAATGAAAGAAAGCCATTCAAGGATTTTTTTGTCGCAGCTCTCTGTCACCATCAATTAGTCCGCCATTCATTGCTCAGGCTCTTCTTCACTGAGCCTTCATACCTGTTGAGGCCGATAACACACTTGAGTCCTCCGCCATGTGAAACCCTCGGTGTCACCTTCGTCCCCCTGAGAGTGGAGGAAAGGTGACTCCTCGTCTGTCTGAACTTTGCCTCGAGGTGTCACAATGCAGAGGAATTCATTGACTTGTTTTGACTCTTTGATTTTACATAATATATCTCAGTCCTTTGTCGAGTCATGATGATGAAAATGTGCTGAAATCTCTTTAAATGGCATAATCATTGTATCTAAAAATAATTTAAAAAAAAAAAAAATCTTTTTGGGGTGAAAAACAAACAATCTGAATAAAATAATTGATAAAAACATATTTTTAAAACATTGTGAGTCTGTTTTTTTTCAATTCAAATCGACTTTTTTCATCAGTCAGCCGATATTTTCCACTGAGCACTCCACAGCACTTTCCTGTTACTCAAAACATATACTTACATTTAAATTATTTTAAAAACTAAACCCTCACTGTGCGTTGAACAGGAGCTGGCGCTGTACAACGAGTTCACCATCAGCGACACGCTGACCTTCTTCGGCCGCGTCCACGGCCTGACGGCGAAGGAAACCCGGGCGCGCATGGACTTCCTGGTGGACTTCCTGGACCTACCTCAGAAGCACAGCCTGGTCCGAAATCTCAGGTAAGAAAACAAACAGCCAGCGTGGAGGAGAAGGAAGTTTAAAAAAGGCAGAAGAGCTCGTTGTTTCTTTGGAGAAACACCTGAAGCCGCTTGCTGCAGGTGAACGTTGGACAGTTTGGAGATACTAAAATAAAACTTCTATCCCCTGAATGATGTACAGAAGTTATTTTATTGAAAAAATAAAGGGCTCGTTATTTTTTTTGTAAAACACAAACAGATTCAGGTTTGGGAGTTAATACAATGCAATACATCCCCAAATACAGCCGGTTTATGACGTGAGTCTGCAGTCGCTCGTGGACTTTGACACCTGAATCCCCTAAATTACCGTGCACACACACACACACACACACACACACACACACACACAGGTTTCAAACCCAGTGGCTAAAAAACTGTAAAACACAAGCAAAAGTACATAAAGAGACAGTGTCCCATTTATATTATATAATCACCATGGAAACACTGTTATGTTTGCATCACATTTGATTGATGGTTTCAAACCCGCCTCATTTGTCACAAAATTAAAATCTCCATTAAGGATTTCAATAGACACCACAATAACTAAATAAACAAACGTTTTACTTCAATAATAGAAAATAAGTGACTTGTCTTGTAACTCTTTTACCAAAATAAAGCGCTGCTTGGCAGTTTGTGATTATTGTCCCACCAAAACAAAATGCTGATATCTGCAGAGGCTCGTTTTCTGCTTCCTGCTCAAAGCTCAACGTTCAAAATCTCCACAGAGACGGTTTCTCCCGTTGTTGTATCCTCAGTTTCACAGAACAAAAGCCATAAAAGGAAAACGATCAAGCGGTACTAATTAAAAATAGAATATTTGGCATTTCACCAAATATTTATGTCTCAGCTTTAAAGTTATTTTTTGAAAGAATGTCTTTATTTAGTCTTTATGTGACTGGAACAACAAAGATTATCTTGGAATGTTGTCCCAGCATATTGTATATAAAATATATATATATATATATAAAAAAAGAAAAAAAAATTTCATATATATATATATATATATATATATAAGAAATATATATATATATATAAAATAAATATATATATATATATATAAAATATATATATATATATAAAATAAATATATATATTAAAATATATATATATATATATATATATAAAAAGAAATATATGTATATATTTATTTATTTATTTATTTTTAGTGACGAATCAGGGCGGTGACCAGAGACGCTGATTATTGTTCCTCGGATAATAAATAAAAAAATATATTTAAATTGTATTGTGTCAGATTCGTCACAAAGACCCTTCATGTACTACTTACGTCGCGTCCCAGAGCGGATAACTAATGACGCCGAGGAGGACCCGCTGTGAAAAGGTGTGTTTGGGTTTGGAAAGACGATCCTGTGACTCACCGCTTGTTGAAACTGTTGCGACATCACATGACAGACATTCCTGGTATGAAAACAACACCGCGTGCGTCCTCACCTGTCGAGCTGTCTTGTATCTTTACTGTAGGATCGACCAGCTGACGTGTGAAACATTAAAACATACCAATATCGATTTAATAAGGTTATAAGGTCTACCGTCCCCTCCGCCTCGGTTGACCTTTGACCCCTCTCCGTTTCCTGTTCACAGCGGCGGGCAGAAGCGACGGGTGTCTCTCGGCGCGGCTCTGCTGCAGAACCCCGAGCTGCTGATCCTGGACGAGCCGACCGTGGGAGTGGACCCCGTCCTCAGGGCGAAGTATGCAAAACGTCTTCGTCCAAAACGTTTATTTACTGTCGGTGTTGCGCAACGAAACGCAGCTGAAGTAGTGAACACATCAAAAGACCCGTTAAACATGAATCTAAATTTACACGAGTGATTGTTGTCTGGATTATTATGTCCTGAGGCTTCCTCACAATTTGTTTTTATTCTATTTTTAAAATGTTCACGTCATCTTTTGACTCTCAAAGTAATGATTGACAGACAAGACGGCAATCAGCAGGATCTGAAGCAGGCGACTTTTCACTTTATTGACTGGGAAAATAAAATAAAAAGCGAGTTTGCGGCGGTTTCAATGAGGTCGTAACATCTTATCACGACTGTAACGTGTCCCTAAAAACAAGGAAATGAAAATTATCAATAACAACAGCTTTTTATATCAATATATCACCTTTACTAGCGACAGGAGTCCATATGGCTTTCCTGGTAATTAATTTGTCTGCTCTTCACCTGATTGTTTTCCAAACTATTAAACTATATTAAACTATTCAGAAAGCAGAAGAATATGCAGCACAGTGTGTCTAATGTTGTAAAATACCTGTTCTCCTCTAACGACGTGCACGTCTCTAACTCGTGTAAATATAAATAAATATAATCTTCTCTGATGATGCTGCAGCCGCAGATCTTTTGTTTCCTCCTCCTCTCTAGAATCTGGCAGCACCTGGTGGAGATCGTGAAGACGGGGAAAGTGTCCGTCATCATCACCACGCACTACATCGAGGAGGCCAGGCAAGCCAACGTGGTGAGAGTGCACGCACGCACGCACACACACACGCACACGCACGCGCACACACACACACAATAATCCACACAAACAGGAGAACAATGAGTGCATTGATATATCTGCACTGCGCCGACTTTTCAAATGGATTTATTCTTTATTGGTTTTAACAGGACGGAATTTTTTTTCTCACTATTATTATTATTAGTTTAATTCTAAGTAATGCTTAAGTTGGATTGCTTGTTGAACACTGGGGCTGAACACACACACACACACACACTTGTTGAACACTGGGGCTGAACACACACACACACACACACTTGTTGAACACTGGGGCTGAACACACACACACACACACTTGTTGAACACTGGGGCTGAACACACACACACACACACACTTGTTGAACACTGGGGCTGAACACACACACACACACACACTTGTTGAACACTGGGGCTGAACACACACACACACACACACTTGTTGAACACTGGGGCTGAACACACACACACACACTTGTTGAACACTGGGGCTGAACACACAGACACACACACACACACACACACACTTGTTGAACACTGGGGCTTAACACACACACACACACGCACACACACACTTGTTGAACACTGGGGCTGAACACACACACACACACACACTTGTTGAACACTGGGGCTTAACACACACACACACACTTGTTGAACACTGGGGCTGAACACACACACACACACACTTGCTGAACACTGGGGCTTAACACACACACACACACACACACTTGCTGAACACTGGGGCTTAACACACACACACACACACACTTGCTGAACACTGGGGCTTAACACATACACACACACACACACTTGCTGAACACTGGGGCTTAACACACACACACACACACACACTTGCTGAACACTGGGGCTTAACACACACACACACACACACACACTTGCTGAACACTGGGGCTTAACACATACACACACACACACACTTGCTGAACACTGGGGCTTAACACACACACACACACACACTTGTTGAACACTGGGGCTGAACACACACACACACACTTGTTGAACACTGGGGCTGAACACACAGACACACACACACACACACACACACTTGTTGAACACTGGGGCTTAACACACACACACACACTTGTTGAACACTGGGGCTGAACACACACACACACACTTGTTGAACACTGGGGCTGAACACACAGACACACACACACACACACACACACACACACTTGCTGAACACTGGGGCTTAACACACACAATGAGCCTCTAGACCCACATTGTTCACAGTGTGTCTGAATCCAGTCCATAAACCCAGTTATTGTTTCGCCACTAATCGACTTTGACTATTAAGTCCTTTGTGACTTTGGGCTGTGGATTTATTTATTTAAAGTTTTTTAAAGGTGTAGTTTGCTTTCTCCTGGGATTATATTAAAATATATATATATTTCTCTCATGTACAATAATAAGGACTGAGAAAAATGATTACTAGCTCTACTCCCTTTTTTGTGAAAAATGGGGGCTTTCCTCACCTGGCACTTTGTGCTCATATAAATATCAAAATATTATTATTATTATTATTATAATAATACAATAATCTGAGTGTTGTTGGACTAATCTTGTGGATATAAATGACTAGATGTAGTTGCCTTTACTGTGTGTTTTTTGTTCATGTCCCATTCTATTTTGGTTTTGCATCTCTTCTAATTCAGAGGATGAAATGTGTGTTATCCATAAATAAATATGGAAGTATAACCCAACCAACGTCCTCCTCCCCGTTCCTCCAGGTGGGCCTCATGAGGAACGGGCGCTTGCTGGCTGAAGGACCTCCAGACGCCGTCATGAAGCAGCACAATGCAACAGTGAGTCCTCGTCGAAGCCACGAGCACCCAAGGGTGCTGCTACTCAGGACAGGGAGCGTGTTCATAATGAACTTTATAGCTTTATATCCAGTTTCACACTACAGGTGTCAAAGAGGAAGACTGATAATATCAGAACGGAGATATCAGCTCGTCTGAAATTAGAACATAATGTTAGAACATCTAATAAAAGATGTGATGTTTCCTCCTGCATCAGAAGAAGTGAAAGAACTGCGTCAGGAGAATGTATGATGCATTTTAAAGCAGTTTAATGCGGTTTAATGCGGTTTAAGACGTTTTTATAGCCGGATAAGAGCCCAAAAAGAAGTCTAAATACTTGTCTTTGGTTGTCATGGCCTAAATATCCCATGTTGACCCGTCTGTGTTTGTAGGGACTGAAACTCTTGTAGGTGAAACTGCGCCACTGGAGCTTTTCTTCTCAAGCTGCACAAAAAAAAAAGTTATTAAAAACAAACAAACAAATAAAAACAAAAGTTAAAGTTTAAAAAAAGAGTTTAAATTAAGCGAGAATAGAAGCACGCGTGTGTTGACCCCGCGTGACCTTCTGCAGACCCTGGAGCACGCCTTCCTGCAGCTGTGCGAGACGTCGGACCAGGTGGGCTCCAAGCCGGGGTCCAGCCCCCCGGGGGGGCCGCTGGGGAACAGCCTGTCCTTCGAGAGCGGCCGGGACGAGAGCCGGCCGATTCTGGCGGTCGGACCGGAAGCCCCGACGTATTCAGGTACCGGTTTTTTTTTAAAAAACACGGAGGTCATCACTTCATCTCAGAGCACATTTTTAATTTCTTGCAGAGCGACACGTATAAACATATTTATTCTCTGTGTTGGCGAGCTCAGCGGACTGGAAGGTGAGAGCCCGGCACGTTGTTCCCAAGTGGAGGAACATCTCGGCCCTGATGATCAAGACCTTGGTGCGGATGAAGAGGATGCCGGGGTACGTTTCCGTCTGGGTCGGGACCGCCTGGAGGGATTATCTTTTTCTTTTTATTGTCATATAGATCCAGGTAGTTTTATACAGAACTGCATTCATTGGTTTTGTCCACAAAAAAGATGTAAAATCATCAAATCCTCCCGTTGAAGAAGCTGCAAACACTTGATTTTCTTGCATTTTAATGCACAAAAAATAAAAGACACTTTGATGATGACTAAAGCGTTGAAGCAATGGAAGCTTTCTATGTGCTTTCACTCCTTTTTT
>NC_046980.1:2142488-2147488 GCF_009769545.1 Cyclopterus lumpus
AGAGGCATGCTAGCTGTTTCCCCCTGTCTCCAGTCTTTATGCTAAGCTAAGCTAACCGTCTGATAACATAGTAGCCTCCTGAAGTGAATACACAGCGTCGTGTCTCCGACAGGTTGGGGTCTGTCTCGGATGATGGTGTGGCGAGGCTTCGCCGTCACCCTGGGCTGGAACACGGTCTTCCTCGTCCTGGCCACGGTCATCTTGAAGCTGAGGACGTGACGGCCTCTCCGCCTCCTCCTGGCCCCCCCATGACCCCTCCTCCCCATCTCGTCCGTGGATGAGTTGCAAAGCGACCGTTGAGAGAAATTTCAAAATGCCGCACGTAGAAGTACAGAAGACATATTTACGTGATACTCCATGTCAAGAGAGGACATCGTGCAGCTCGTTGGAACCTCAGAACAGCACCAACTCAGGGTGGCGTGTTCTCAACTGGTTCGCCTTCGCTCTTAACGCCAACGGAGAGATTCAATGGGGAGTAAACCAGTTCAGCTGGAGGACGAAGGTCTCGTCCGCACAGTGGTTTTTCTTCTTTTTTTTTTATCGCTTTATATTTCTGCTCCAGAGAGAAGTTGTATGTAAATGTAAAAATGAGTCTGAGCACAAAACATGTGAAATCACACATATACATATATAATATATATATATATATATATATATATATATATATATATATATATATATATATATATATACAGCGTCGGTATCATCTCAACGCTTTAGTAAGTAAAGGTTCGGACATTATTTGGTAATATATATCCTTTTTATTTTTAAATTGGGTATTACATCTCTGTGGTGATTTATTTAAATGTAGAGTTGTAACGATTTTTATCTTGACTTGCACATGTATATAAAGAATGTCTATGTTTAAATTATAATACATAGGAAGGATATGAGTCGCCAAAGTAAAACTTCCTGTAAGAATGAATGATTTTAAATATTTACATGAATTGCAATTATACAGTATTATAAATATATCTAATTACACAAGTTATTTTTTAAACTATTCCGCCCTTATGATGCCACTCGGAGGACTGAGAGCGTGATTCATGTTGACGGGGTTTGAAGAAGGCGGGATGTCACATGCTTACGTTCACCAATCAGACTTTAAATGGAAATCCGTAACGTAAATAAAGGACCCAGGACCCAGGAAGTCAGCGTCATCTTGTCACATGACTTTACTTAAAGGGGCAGTGTGCAGGTTGCGGTGTCATCTAGTGGTGAGGGTGAAGATTGCAACCAATTGAACACCCCTTCCTCCTCCCTTTCAAAGGTAATGCGATGTTACACATCGGGGTTATAAATGATTTGCTGCAACTCACGTTACCTCAGTTTTTAAAACGTGTTGGAGAATTACTGCGGCCTTCAGGGAACGTAGAAGACATGAAGGTCTCTCTAGAGCCAGTGTTTGGTTTATTAAAAACATGGAGGAGCAACATGGCGGACCCCGTGATGAAGACCCACTCCCGATGTAGATTTAAAGGGCTCTATACACTAATGAAAACATGGTTACGAATATTATATTATATTTCTGTTGATAGAGCCCTGGGAATGTTACACACTGGCCCTTTAAGTAACGCCATTTCTGTAGTTGTTTTAACCCAAACTGGTGCATGTGTGTCTCTCTGTAGGTGAAGGTAAAGATCATGGTTTTGGGTAAAGATAAGTATGTTAATCACGGAGGTTTTCTCGAGGGGGCGTGTCATGTTGTAAAGTGGGCGTGTCTAACCCGTGTGTTAAACCTAACAAAGTAGTTTTTTGTTGAGTTGTCGCCGTGTTGCTGGACATTTATAGGCAAACGTTAACCAAAAAAAAGAACATTTCGTAATACATCATCTGAACCGTTGAAAGAGGATTCGTTGTTTAATTGAGCAATTAAAAAAACGTCAATAAACAGTATCAGAACCGTGTGTGTACATTGTCTCGTTTGTTCTAGTTTTTATACTCAATACTCAAAAGCACAAAATCCCCCACAATCCCTGTGGTTTCACCACCTGTGTTGCCTCACCAGGTGACTTTTTGAACGATTGTGCACGTTCTCCTGTGTTGTGTGAGGAAGCGTATACGAACGTATTGGTTTTGTCCGTGAATTTAATTTGTTGTGCAGATTTGTGTTTGTGTCTGAGCTTCGGATTGAGTTATTGTCTTTAAATTGGAATAAATTAGCAAAAAAAACGTTTTAATAAAAAGCCAAATATTGTCATTCGTCATTTGTCATGGTAAGATGAATGAGGACTTTATTTCCTGAATATTTTTCATTCAGATTTAAGTCATCAAAATGGTATATGTTGAAACCTTTTATTGAGATTTATTTACAGTTAATTGAAAGCCAAAAATGCCAAAAAAATTGAAAATGTAACTTCAAAAATACTTAAAATAAAATGCTAAATGAATTGGAATCCAAAGGTCAAATGCAAATACATTTCAATAAACCTTTAAATACCATTTACGTAACATGTTGAAACTTTTATTTAGATTTTTTACATTTAATTGAAAAAAAGAACCTTTAAATACTATTCACGTAATATTATACTATTATAATTATAATGTAATATTAGCTCAGTAACCTCCGGATGCAGCTGGACTGTTGTCTGCAGTACGACGTTCGGCTCATTCTAAGGTAAGAAAAATAACACTTATTTTCAGGGGTTTATACGCTAAAGAAAACATACTTAATACTACTACATCTGCTAATAGATTCCCATACATGCTGCACACTGTACCTTTTAAAATATATAGTATAAATGTCTTAATTCTTCACCTGTAAATACACAATATTACCTCAACATCTGTGCAGAGTTGAGCAGTTACCAGGCGATTTTCCTTTTGTGTGCGTTAACCGTTGATCATCTTCTGTACACGAGTCTCACGTTTCCAGTCAGGTTCACGTAGTCAACTCACTGACAGGCTGCTATTAAAAAGATCCTTTGGTGCAGCCCCTGTTTGTCCATCCACAGCCATGTACAGTGTTTGGTTGAGTTTGGTGACGACACTTCGCCTAATTACAGTCAAGGCACTCTGTAATTACGCGCAATGACACCCCAAAGTCTCGTAGGACTCTACTGTGTGTTCCTGTCACACAAATACTCCATTTATATTGTAATCCTTTGAATCTAAAGGCGATATTATCGATTAAACATCGTGGTAAATAAATGATGAAACTGATCCAGATGTTTCTAAAAACTTTAATTAACGGAAAACAATCCCGTAAAACTTAAAGAGTTAAACCCGATTCGCAGATGTCTACATCTGGTTAACATTTACCCGTGCAACACGTCATGCGATGATAGATTTACAACAATTTCCCCTTAATTTATTGTTTCTGGAAAACTTGAGATTAATCATGGCTTCAAATTAACTGCTGTCTCAGCAAATAAAGGGGCGCAAAGCAAGAAGAGAGGAGCTGTGTATGTGTCAATAAAGGTTATGATATGCAGGATGTGAGGGGTTTGATTTCACTAACGCCATTTCACATTTTACTGAGATGGATTTAAAGATGTGCTGAGCACTTAGCAGACGATGGAGGCTGCAAATGTACGAGTTGCGAATACCAGCATTGAGAATGAAGAGCAGAAGAGCTACATGGCCTTCGTGGAGGATTTCAGATTTTGAGTTATGGAGCTGTAGAAAAAGACGAAGGTAAACCTGTGTGTCGTCTGCGTAGCGCTGTGACGTCAGAGGATCAACAATCTAAAACACCGCGAGTGAGTTGTGGAGGATTAAAGTGACCGAGGACGTTCGGTCAGTCTGTAAGAATAAAATCCGTCACGCAAAAGATATTTTTTACGTTAGCGACTTATTGTACGATATATATGAACATGATCTTGATAATTTTTACGTTAGAGATTTATCGTACGATATATATGAACATGATCTTGATCATTTTTACGTTAGCGACTTATCGTACGATATATATGAACGTGAGCTCAATCGTGTTTAAATAACGACTTATTATACGATATATATGAACATTATCTTGATCATTTTTACGTTAGCGACTTATCGTACGATATATATGAACATGATCTTGATCATTTTTACGTTAGCGACTTATCGTACGATATATATGAACATGATCTTGATCATTTTTACGTTAGCGACTTATCGTACGATATATATGAACGTGAGCTCAATCATGTTTAAATAACGACTTATTATACGATATATATGAACATTATCTTGATCATTTTTACGTTAGCGACTTATCGTACGATATATATGAACATGATCTTGATCATTTTTACGTTAGCGACTTATCGTACGATATATATGAACATGATCTTGATCATTTTTACGTTAGCGACTTATCGTACGATATATATGAACATGATCTTGATCATTTTTACGTTAGCGACTTATCGTACGATATATATGAACGTGAGCTCAATCATGTTTACGTTAGCGACTTATTGTACGATATATATGAACATGATCTTGATAATTTTTACGTTAGCGACTTATCGTACGATATATATGAACATGATCTTGATCATTTTTACGTTAGCGACTTATCGTACGATATATATGAACATGATCTTGATCATTTTTACGTTAGCGACTTATCGTACGATATATATGAACGTGATCTTGATTATTTTTACGTTAGCGACTTATCGTACGATATATATGAACGTGAGCTCAATCATGTTTACGTTAGCGACTTATTGTACGATATATATGAACATGATCTTGATAATTTTTACGTTAGCGATTTATCGTACGATATATATGAACATGATCTTGATCATTTTTACGTTAGCGATTTATCGTACGATATATATGAACATGATCTTGATCATTTTTACGTTAGCGACTTATCGTACGATATATATGAACGTGAGCTCAATCATGTTTAAATAACGACTTATTATACGATATATATGAACATGATCTTGATCATTTTTACGTTAGAGACTTATCGTACGATATATATGAACGTGAACTCAATCATGTTTAAATAACGACTTATCGTACGATATATATGAACATGATCTTGTTTATTT
>NC_046980.1:2152488-2169988 GCF_009769545.1 Cyclopterus lumpus
CTGTTTAGAGTCTCCGTTTCAGGGTGGGAACCGGAGCCGACGGTGTCCGACGGGAGAGCCGAGGCAGCTCTGATGTCTTAATGGAGGCTCGGTGCTGCCGGTAGCCTTAGTAACCGGTCTGTGGGGACACGGAGAGGCCTCCCAGTCTGGGACTGGTCTGGGTGCTTTTAAAATGTAGCTACTTTTAATATATATATATATTTTTTTTAATCATTCAATGGTTAAAAGGTTTGTGTGGCCTTGTGCACGTCGTACATGCTCAGCACGTTTAGTCAGAATATTGATAAATATGGCTTTTTGAAAACTTTAGGATTGTAATTTTGTTCTTCGTGATGTCCTCCCAAATCCTAGTTGTGCACATCATAATAACTCCCTCGCCCTTTAATGTTCTTATACACACACACACACACACACACACACGTGTGTAGCCCTTCATTAACTCACTAATTTGTGAGAGAAAAAACGATTTTGATTGAAGGAAACGTTGGAGCGTTGACGTTGTACCTGCTGTGCCCTGCAGACTGATGTGAAACCTTTACTGCACACACTGACTCAATGGAAACGCATGAGAGCTGCAACAATCGTGCCAGCAGCTGGTGGTTAACACCTCGGTGTGGAGCGAGTGTGTTTTGAGATTCAAACCGACAACTCACCCCCCCCCCCCCCTCCAGTAATGTGAGTGGCTTGTTCGTCATGACGGGAGGCTTTTATTTTGGTAATTGTTTGCATTTATTCGTTGGGTTTGCACGTGTCTGATGCCGTTTCGTCGGCGAGGGCCTCCCGGTGGGTGTAATCTGCAGGCTTCCCCCCCCCCGGGTGTCTGCGGAGAGCTCGGCGTTCGCCTCCCGGTCCGGCTTACTCTTTGCCGGGCTGGTAACCGGGTGGAAGCTTGTGGAGGGGGAGAGAGAGACGGGGAGAGATTACGTCCGTCGTGGAAACTGGGTCAGACAAGTGGGCACGTTTTTATGGCCTTGTTTCTGAAGGTAGGGGAGGAAAGAGGAGTTTTTCCATCGCGTTGCTCCAGGCAGCGTGCGCTGTATGTGAGAATCATTATCGAGCTGTTTCTCATAGCTTTGTTAACGAGGACTTATAGGATCCAGAACTTATATGTGTTGGCTTCAGGCTTCAGGCTTCCAGCAGAGCTCAAGGGGAACCTTTCTTCTTCACTCGTATGAATTTGACCCCAGAACTTGTTCCTGACGGCAACCTGCCGAGTGAAGATGATGTTTCATGTTTTAAACCCTGCATTCTCTCTCCTGACCACCAGGGGGCGACTCCTCTGGTTGTATAGAAGTCTATGCTTCATGTTTTAAACCCTACATTCTCTCTCCTAACCACCAGGTGGCGACTCCTCTGGTTGTATAGAAGTCTATGCTTCATGTTTTAAACCCTGCATTCTCTCTCCTTACCACCAGGGGGCGACTCCTCTGGTTGTATAGAAGTCTATGCTCCATGTGTTAAAGCTGCATTCTCTCTCCTGACCACCAGGGGGCGACTCCTCTGGTTGTATAGAAGTCTATGCTTCATGTGTTAAAGCTGCATTTTCTCTCCTGACCACCAGGGGGCGACTCCTCTGGTTGTATAGAAGTATATGCTTCATGTGTTAAAGCTGCATTCTCTCTCCTGACCACCAGGGGGCGACTCCTCTGGTTGTATAGAAGTCTATGCTTCATGTGTTAAAGCTGCATTTTCTCTCCTGACCACCAGGGGGCGACTCCTCTGGTTGTATAGAAGTATATGCTTCATGTGTTAAAGCTGCATTCTCTCTCCTGACCACCAGGGGCCGACTCCTCTGGTTGTATAGAAGTCTATGCTTCATGTGTTAAAGCTGCATTCTCTCTCCTGACCACCAGGGGGCGACTCCTCTGGTTGTATAGAAGTCTATATAAATGACTCTACTTCTCTTGATTTATTCCCTCAGTAAACATTGTAAACATTAGTTTTTGGTCTCAATCTCTAGTTTCAAGTCTTCTTCAATACAGCGTGATGTTCATTTAGTAAATTATGGTCATTTAGAGTCAAACAGACCATAAAGTGGAGAATTAGGGCGGGCTTACTGTGATTGACAGGTTGCTGCCGCTACCAGAGACGTAACTGCCTAAGCTTGAGCAGCCGATGATTGGGCTCAATACTATCGGCACCACCCGGTTCAATAGCTAACGTATGGATCTGCACCAGCGCATCGATACTGCAGAACATTGAGTATTGAAGCCGCTTCAAATATTAAATAAGTGTCGATACTGAGATACCACTTTAATAAACGTTCAATAGACGGGAGCTGCTGCAGCATCGTTACGTTTTTTTGGGGTGACATTTTGTCCTGTTGTTTATAATAATAATAAAACACTTCCATTAGCCTGTGAGTTATGTAAACTCAGGTGTATTACAAACCCTGTGAATTATTTAAAGCATATGTAATGTTAGGGCGGCACGAGGAAAGAGAAAGCACACCTGCACACCTCATGGTGCCGTCTGTCTTGGTCTCGCTCTTCATTATTTATTCAAGGAGCTATTTTAGTAGTATATTCATGCTCGGGGGGGGGGGGATCATTCGCAGCGTTCAACCTCTGAAGCTTTAAAATGAACGTAAAAGCAAGAAAAAGCTTTGTTTGTTTATATTTTTCCTTAAAAAAAAAAGATTAATTGATTAATGGAAGATTTGCAGGTTGAAATGTATCAACAAAAAACAGATTTTACTATAATTTGAAAGTGTGACATTCCTCAACAAAACAAAATACCATCACAATACCATTATTTTCTAAATGTATTATTTTTATGCGAGCTATACCAATCATTCGGCCCTTAAAACTCTTTGTGATGGGTTTGAGTGCATTGAAAAGAGAGTTTTTAATAGCTGTTAGGCACTTGAGATATCTGTTTCGGGGTGCGTTCCAACACTTCTTTCCCCAGACTCAAAACCACAGCCGGTTTCACCTTAATTTCCCTTTTTACGCCAGCAGAACACGCCGCTCTTTACAAGCAGGAACTGAAAGCCCCGTTGAGGTTACACATGAAATGGAAAAGTAAGAATGTGTAGCGAGCGTGTGTGTGTGTGTGTGTGTGTGTGTGATACCATCTCTGTGGTTTCCTTTGCCGTGAAGTTCACAGAGACGACTGCTCCCGAAACTACCGCTGTAACCCGGCTCCTTCTCTCTGTTCATGGTGATCAACTCCCCTCCGATCGCCCACGGCTGCCATTTCCTGCCTCGCTCTCCGACCTTCCTGTCTCGAACGAGCTTGTTTGTACACACACACACGCACACACACACACACTCTCACACACACACACACACACACACACACACTCACACACAGTGTTACTCCCTCCCACCCCCCCACCCCGGGGAGAGCTGCAGTAAAAGACTGTGCAGCGTTGCTGCCGATCCATTACGTGATTACAGTGTGAGGGTCGCCGTGGTCGGCACGGCAACGAAGAGACCGATCGGTGCTTCTGAAACCAGAAAGCCAAAACTAGCCAAAACTAGCCTCAAAGCTAGCGGCGCTAAGCACTGCTCTTGTCGCACAAATCAAACAGCACAATTTGTAAATAAAACTATAACGCAGCCGTTCTCGGCATATCGCAACACCTTAAAGATCTCAATAAGATGGTTTCCGGGCATCGAGGGGCCTCCCACCCCGACATCCGGTGGCAAAAGTCCTCCACTCCGTCCGCACCGCCGTTAAGCCCCGCCCCCCCCCCGCCGTTTGACTAAAATGGCCGGTGCCACGTGTCCGATTGGCACCGGACTGGCCGCCGCACGTCCTTCGGTCCCCGGTGAAGGACGAGCGGCTCGTAAAGAGATCCCTCGCCCCCGTATTGCAAAAAGAAACTGTCTATTAGCAGCCATTTAAATGGGGAATGTATTTTTTCTGGCTGCACTCTGAATGCATATGAATCATAGCTCACACACACACACACACACAGACTCTGGAACAGAAGGTCACAATGTATGCGTTGTATAATCAGGGGACGGCGCTTGGCTGCGGACGCATGTTTGATATCCCCGTCCGTGAGGCCGAACACACCCATGTGTGTGTGTGTGTGTGTGTGTGTGTGTGTGTGTGTGTGTGTGTGTGTGTGTGTGTGTGTGTGTGTGTGTGTGTGTGTGTGTGTGTGTGTGCGCGCTTCAGGCGTCCGGCACGTCGACGTGTGCGCGGCGGATGTGTTCGTTTTCGATTGGCACACGTTTCCGTTATGTGCCACGCAGCATCGCTTGCAGTCGCCATCGCTGTGGATCTTTGAGTGAGCGAGATACTGCGTGTGTGTGTGTGTGTGTGTGTGTGTGTGTGTGTGTGTGTGTGTGTGTGTGTGTGTGTGTGAGTGTGTGTGTGTGTGTGAGTGTTCCTCCCACTGAATCATTGATGAGGCTGTAATCTGAACGGCGGCCCTCATATTTCTTCCTCTGCCTCTCGTCATCACTCGGCCTCCTCACAGAGTCGCTAACCGGAAAACGGAAAAGACCAGTCGGCTGCTCTGCCCCGGAAACAACAACAACAACGACAACAACAACAACAACAACAACAACAGCAACAACCGCTTGTAACCAAAACAACAGCACGGAAACAAGCAGTAACGGAGTAACTAATAATTAGTGGAGTCACATTATGCTTGAAGACGTGTTACATCTCACGTACTGTCAAACGAAACGCTCCAGAGAAACTATTTAGATATCCGACGACTAATTTAATTAATTTATTAAGCGATAATACCAATAAGTCACTGGTTGTAAACACAAAAGTAAAGTAAAACACAGTTTGAATAACGTTTCATTAATTTTGGAACTATATAAAACTGCGGAAAAATAATTTTATTAAAACAAAATAAATGTTGTTTTGTGAAGCGCTCCTCCTCTTCCTCCTCCTCCTCCTCCTCCTCTTCCTCCTCCTCTTCCTCCTCCTCCTCCTCCTCAAATTGGAGGCTATGGAGTGAAAAACAATTCACTACAAACGATGTTTAATGTCGCTTATTCTCATTCTTTTTAATTTAAGGCAGCCAAAGTTTGGACAACTTTAGGATGGCACATTTGTAGTGAGTCAGATTCGACATGTATTCTGGTCCACCGAGCCTCCAAACCGGACCCAGAACCCTGAACTCGAGTCCAGCGCCTCTGACTCAGACTTGAGGACTCGTGGTGGCTCTGGATCCGTTGGGGATGCCGGTCCTGGAGGCTCCAGAGCCACCAGCAGCTTGTTTTGATGAGTTCATTTAACTCTCAGCTGGAATTTGGCGCCGAGGGGTCCGACTCCAGTCTGGGTTTTTTTCCAGAGTGGATGACGGAGGTGTGAATGCCTCCGTCGGGCACTAAGAACTATACGTGGTCCTGCCTCGTGCACTTGAAGGTTGAAAGGTCAAGGTGGTCGGTGTGTTGACTTGTCGTGTAAGCCCTCTGAACCCCAAAACAAGTTTAAACCATAACTACACCGTTTATCATAGCCAGAAGCTGTAAGGACCATAATTATGGTGAGATTGTCCTTTTCCCCACGGTCATTTAACGCACCGTGTGTCAGGAAACGTTATTTCATCCAAAACGTTTTCATTCCACACGTCTCGTTTAAAATCTCTCGCCCCGAATGAACAGTTTGCTTGAACCCGATTCTGTAAAAGAATAAAAAATCTGAGCTTGTCGGCACAAAAAATGAACTCTATGGATGTAGCACGTAAAGCCTTGTGGACACTTGAACAAATGCTGTCTATAGATTCCAGCTTTCGTACAATTGTTGTAAAAATCTATTATCAGAGAAGCTCCACCATGTTCTAGTCGTGGTTGTGCTGTTTCCACATAGAGCAGCAGGACTTTTAGATGTATATTGTGGTTAAAAACAAGGCCACGGAGAGGAAAATGTGACGCAACATAACAGGGGGTTGATTGGTCAGCGGGTGAAGGTCGTGCAGGTCGTGCAGGTCGTGCAGGTCGTGCAGGTCGTGCAGGTCGTGCAGGTCGTGCAGTTCGTACAGGTCGTGCAGGTCGTGCAGGTCGTGCAGGTCGTGCAGGTCGTGCAGGTCGTGCAGTTCGTACAGGTCGTGCAGGTCGTGCAGGTCGTGCAGGTCGTGCAGGTCGTGCAGTTCGTACAGGTCGTGCAGGTCGTGCAGGTCGTGCAGGTCGTGCAGGTCGTACAGGTCGTGCAGTTCGTACAGGTCGTGCAGGTCGTACAGGTCGTGCAGGTCGTGCAGGTCGTGCAGTTCGTACAGGTCGTGCAGGTCGTGCAGGTCGTGCAGGTCGTGCAGGTCGTGCAGTTCGTACAGGTCGTGCAGGTCGTGCAGGTCGTGCAGGTCGTGCAGGTCGTGCAGGTCGTACAGGTCGTGCAGTTCGTACAGGTCGTGCAGGTCGTACAGGTCGTGCAGGTCGTGCAGGTCGTGCAGTTCGTACAGGTCGTGCAGGTCGTGCAGGTCGTGCAGGTCGTGCAGGTCGTGCAGTTCGTACAGGTCGTGCAGGTCGTGCAGGTCGTGCAGGTCGTGCAGGTCGTGCAGGTCGTACAGGTCGTGCAGGTCGTACAGGTCGTGCAGGTCGTGCAGGTCGTGCAGGTCGTGCAGGTCGTGCAGGTCGTGCAGGTCGTGCAGGTCGTACAGGTCGTGCAGTTCGTACAGGTCGTGCAGGTCGTACAGGTCGTGCAGGTCGTGCAGGTCGTGCAGTTCGTACAGGTCGTGCAGGTCGTGCAGGTCGTGCAGGTCGTGCAGGTCGTGCAGTTCGTACAGGTCGTGCAGGTCGTGCAGGTCGTGCAGGTCGTACAGGTCGTGCAGGTCGTGCAGGTCGTACAGGTCGTGCAGGTCGTACAGGTCGTGCAGGTCGTGCAGGTCGTGCAGGTCGTGCAGGTCGTGCAGGTCGTACAGGTCAAGTCCTCATGTCTCTGTCCCGATGCCTCCTTCGCCCTCCTTCACATCTGCTCTCCGCTGGCTTCACATTCCTCACCTTGTTTCTAACCTTCGAGTCCTTCCGCTGAACCCGGCTCCGCATAGTTCATGCCTCTCCGTTTCTCGCTGATGGGTGTGAGTATCGCCGCGGCGACGCTTCCTCCGGTCAAGTGTTGGGCATCGAGCCGGAGTGTTTGTTTTTTTCCTAATCCGCCGGGTTTAGCAACCACTCCCATTTCCCCCCGTCGTAGTCACACTTGTGTGGAGGATCCTCTCAGAGCAGCTCGGCGTGGCTCAACGCCGGCCTCTCCGGTGTCTGTGTTGGTTACAGCAGGCTGGGGAAGTGGTCGGCTTCTGGGGTGCGAGCTCATGGTTTCTCCAGGGAGCCCCGAGTGTGCACGTCCGGTGATATACGTTTCAGTGAAAACAACACAGACGGGCTGAAGCTAATTAATATTTAATGCGCCATGTCGGGGAGCATGTGTAGCCCATCCTGAGGAAGCAGGTTGTTCATCACTCACTTCACAAGTCTCCAGTTTATTCTCTCACACCCAGTGAAGACACGCATTTAATATACTTATAATATATATAAACTCTTTCACTACTGCTGCTGTTATTTTGACTTTTAATTCTGCTTATCGTATTTGCGGGTTAATATTCTGTCTGTGGACTCGTTTCTTCAGCCTCAACGTTGCTGCTGGTTTAGATCGATGGTTTAATGAATTATTCAAGCGAGAGTGGAATCAATTTGCTGGTTCCAGCTCCTCCAACGTGAATATTATCTGATTTTAATTACTCAGAATATTTTCTGGTAGTCGAGGAGACATTTTTTTTAAAGAGCTGGTTAGTTGGAGCCCTGTTGTGTATTGTGTCTTAAATGATATGAATATTATCCTCCTTCGGCATCGTTGAAGAGTTGTGTGCTGTCGACCAGCTGCAGCTTGTATGTTGAATGTATTTTAGTACACATTTTAAACCTGGCCCTGGCTAAAGAGAGCTTGTCTGATCTTTAAATCTTCACCTCCACCCTCCAGTGTCCTCCACCTTAACTCCCAACCACTTCAGAGCCGCTGGCTGCAGGAGTGCATGCACATCTTGTTTTTAGCTTGTTTTTAGCTTGTTTTTAGCGTGTTTTAGCGTGTTTTTAGCTTGTTTTTAGCGTGTTTTTAACGTGTTTTAGCGTGTTTTTAGCTTGTTTTTAGCTTGTTTTAGCGTGTTTTTAGCTTGTTTTTAGCGTGTTTTTAGCTTGTTTTTAGCGTGTTTTAGCGTGTTTTTAGCTTGTTTTTAGCTTATTTTTAGCGTGTTTTTAACGTGTTTTTAGCGTGTTTTTAGCTTGTTTTTAGCTTGTTTTTAGCTTGTTTTTAGCGTGTTTTTAGCTTGTTTTTAACATGTTTAGCTTGTTTTTAGTTTGTTTTTAGAGCTCTGATTAAAACCGTTGCACACTCGCTCACACACGTGCGAAATAACAACATTTCTATACAGGACTTGACCCGAAATGTCAAATATCGGCCTAATAAATAAATAAAATCAACAGAGATTTGAACAATTCTATATTTGTTATTGTCATAGTGGATATTTGCATTAAACCACACAATTCAAAGGATTATGAAATGAATGATTCCTTTAGATATTTGCTTTTTTTGGGGACGGGGGAGGAGGAATTAATTTAAATCTTCTAATAAGAGCTACTTAGAGTTTGTGTTGGGAAGTTAAACGAGTCATAATTCCCTCTAATATCTACTTTATGTTGGTGTGTTTTAACAACTGGACTTATTTCAAACATTTTCACCCAGAAATAATGTTTTCAAGATTACATTTGATTACATCATGGTTTACCTTTGCCAAAATACCCTTTTTTATTTTCTTTTTTTAACAGTTTTGAGCTTGAACGCACCATAATGTCCTCCTCCGTACGCCAGTGTCCCATATTTTCACTACCTATCGGCTCCTAATAACGATTAATTTCCTCTTGCCGGTCCGATAAGCTACTGAGGCGTTCCACTCGGCCGAACACGAGGTTCACGTTAATGTCCCCCGTTATATTTTCTATTGTCTGAAGCGCCGCTCGGTAACTCACGCCAGGAGCTCACGCGCTGCTCCGTATTGATAAAGCAGTTCACCCGGCTGAGCTTTCAGGAGATTCAATTCACGCTACATTAATTTCCCATAACGTTGCGTCAGCTGTGATTCTTCACTGTCGTTTTTTTATTTGTGTGGAAACTAGCTGCTGGAAGATGATGAGCTAGTGACATCCAGTCAAACACATGAAGGTCTTATATGTGGGCGTGAATGAGGTGTTTTTTTTATGAAAATCCAATTCACACCAGAAAAGAGTGTGAGCCGGCTGGAAAAATAACACTTAACGCTGGCAGATTTGAGCTTTTCTCTCAAAGTGAGTGTAGAAAGATGATTGTTCACACGATAAAAGAATCTAAGCATATTTGGTCGGCCATTTTTGCATACGTAGCAGCAAAGCACATTGTCAACAACCAGTGTAGCACGGTGGAGTTAGCAGGCTAGCTAGCGAACTAGTAGTTCGTAGCTCCTTTTTCTTAAAGAATCGGGTGTTTTTACACTTCATTACAGTTTAGTGCGATCTGGAGACGGAGTAAGCCTTCGCCCACGTTCAGCTTCCTGTCCGTCCTCTTCCGCGTTGGTGTCCATCGATCGGACGCGTTCGACCTGGCAGACAAGAGACGGGGTGGAAGTTACCGTTACCGGCGTCGGGTTTGCCGGCCGGGCGTCTGATCTCCACAGTGTACATGAAACCCGAGCCCTCTCCGCTGACCCCGGCGTGCAACTCTAGCCGCTGGACACCAGGCCCGGGGCGTCTGGGAACGAGCTGCTCGCGCCCACGTCACACACACACACACACACACACACACACACACACACACACACACACACACACACACGGAGCCAAAAGACTATAAAGACGATAAAAGACGTAGCAGGAAACCGTAGGAGGCCTTTCACCTCGTGCGTCTTTCTAACCCAACGAATGACTGATGTCCGGGCTCTTTTATTTTTTTAAAGATTCACAACCTTTAGTTCAGTAGTTCTTCAAAACGTAGGAAACAATTCCCCCAAACGCCAACCACGCTTTGACGGAACCTGATGTCAGCTGATCCCAGAGGTGAAACACGGAGGTGTTCTCTTCTTCTCGCTCTGCGTGACCATTGGAGAACCCGTGGGTTCATTCTAGATGTTTAAGTTCGCCCTTTAAGTTAAACGTCTCTGCGCTCCTCAGGGAGACGTTTTAAATAATCACCGCTCACTCGTTAAAAGGAGTTAAAAGGAGTTCACAGCTGTTAAATTCAGGAGAAAAGTGTGTTTTTTTCTCTCCTTGCGGTGAACTGCTCGTTGCTTTTGTTTTCCACATTAACACTATTTAATATTTTACTTTTTTTTCCGCGAGACACTTTTCTCACTCCAACCAGCTCGTACGTTGGTAATAAATCATAATGCAGGATACGAGAAGACCTTCTGTGCTCGTTCTGTGCACGCGTGAGTTGGTTTTCAGGTGTTTTTACCTGAGTGACGGATGGTTCTATGGAGACGTGTCTCATTGTAGTGAAAACTGAACACGAGCGTTTGTTTTTCAGTGGTTGGAATATTGTCGTGAACTGAAATGCGCTGTTGTGTTTCCCAGGAGACCTTTTGTAACTGCGACCTGTAGCATCTCCTCTTTTCCTCGAGGCCGCGGGTTTGATGCCCTTCCTCTTAGAAATACTCGGACCGCTCTCCAAACGGGACTCGGGCTCCGCCTCTTCACCGTCTACCAATCATCACGGCTTTGCTGTTCATTTTTAATTCACTATTCAGAGCAAAAATGTTATTAAAACGTGTCTTGATGCCGGCGTAAAAACTCTGTTGAGGTGAAATAAAAGAGTTAAGCCAGCAGAGAATCTAAAAAATAACTGTGTTTAATTAAAGAAAAGAGGCTGAGATTTATCACATTGCCAAGGGAGACAAGAATAAAGAAAACAAACGTTGTATATTTTAGATTTAAGATGAATTAGTCTGTTTGTTCCTCTACTTGCTGCTCCGGTATTTTTATAGTGTTTAGTTAACAGGGGAATCCCTTCGGTTCGGCATCTCCGTCGTGCAGCAACAAAAAAAAACATCTTTATGAATTATTAGGTTTGAGAGAGCGTCTGGAAACCTGCAGCGTGACCGCGAAACCGTAATCCATTAAAACGTAAACTAGGAGGAGTGAAGGAGCGAAGTTTATCAATCTGTGAATTATCACTAAAATAATGGAACATCTTCCCGGGAGCCCGAGAGTCCAGAACCTCTTTAATGTTTCGTCTCCGGGCTGCTGGTGATAAACGAGGCCTCGTTTGTCACGGAGGGATACGAAGATGAAAAACGACTTTCTGATGACGTAAAACAGGGTTTTTTATTTTCCCCGTCGGCGTTTGAAGAAGACGTTGAACAGCTGAGGAGCTCCAAAGCCACATGAAGGCCCAGAAGCCTGCGAGGATGTGGTGACACCGGGGCGGCGAGCTACCGGATGAGCTTCTTGATGAAGGGCCTCCGCAGAGTTCACAGCCGAGACGAGGCTTCTCTCTCTCTCTCTCTTTCTCTCTCATTCTTTAACACACCGGCGCCCACTTTCAGCCTACGTTGTTTCTCGTTTTCCGCCCGGCTGAATGCCAGCAGCTCTTTTGAGCGTCGACGATGTGGTAGTACGATGCAGAGAAAGGAAGAGGTTTTTGTTACATTAAAATATTGTTTGTTGTCTCTTTCGTGGAGCGGCGAGCGGGCTTCTGTTATCATTTATTGATCTGGTGACCCACTTTACCGGGAAGGTATATCGCTAAAGATGTGACGCTGCGTGGGAGGTCCCGGTTTAGCTGGTGCCTGTGTGGGTTTAATTCATCTTATTTTTTTTATTTTTCATCACCTCACATCAAGAGCTCACAGTGTCAGTCACAGTTCAAGCACACAAAAGGGAAATATCATGTTTAATATCTTTAGACTATCAAGGACTCAGGAATCATAAGAGGTGTATTTCAGTTTATAATAAAAGAGAAAATCTTCTATAGATTTAACCCTCTGAAGCAGTTCTTCACTCCCCTTTCTTTTCTTCTGTTATCTTCATTTTTAGTCCTGCGCCTCTATGGAAGTCTTTTGTGCAGAATAACATAAATCATCAAATAAAACAACAAGCGCCGTCCCAAAGGAAGCGATAATGTAAATAACACGTACGTCGTTGCTCTTATCGTATATGGGAGTTTTATATTATTTCCTTTTCATGTTCTGAACGATTTAAACGTTTAAGCTATTTCTGTGTTGGAAATGGAAGGTTTTTAACTGCAGTAAAAACTGTGAAGACATTATGTTGAAGGGTATCTTTATCAGTGTGTTGTTATCTGGGCGTCAGGTCTGGGAAGGGCTGAAGGCCTCAGTGGTTGTCGGCTGGTTATGAATCAGGACCTCCAGAACCTCCGTAGACTGGAGTTCCCTCTTTGAGTTCCTCTTCGTCCGTGACGCCGTGGAGAAAAACTGTATCTTCTGACCCACTTTAGTTTGTTTCCGACCGAGAAACTGCTCCTCTGGTTTGCTTGTTTCCACAGAGCCCTGTGATCCTGAAAGTGTGTCACCTTCCAACGTGCACGACCTGCAGGTCGCTATGCAGGCCGCTATGCAGGTCGCTATACAGGTCGCTATGCAGGTCGCTATGCAGGCCGCTATGCAGGTCGCTATGCAGGCCGCTATGCAGGCCGCTATGCAGGTCGCTATGCAGGTCGCTATGCAGGTATGCAGGTCGCTATGCAGGCCGCTATGCAGGTCGCTATACAGGTCGCTATGCAGGTCGCTATGCAGGCCGCTATGCAGGCCGCTATGCAGGTCGCTATGCAGGTCGCTATGCAGGTATGCAGGTCGCTATGCAGGCCGCTATGCAGGTCGCTATACAGGTCGCTATGCAGGTCGCTATGCAGGCCGCTATGCAGGTCGCTATACAGGTCGCTATGCAGGTCGCTATGCAGGCCGCTATGCAGGTCGCTATACAGGTCGCTATGCAGGTCGCTATGCAGGCCGCTATGCAGGTCGCTATGCAGGCCGCTATGCAGGTCGCTATGCAGGTCGCTATGCAGGTCGCTATGCAGGCCGCTATGCAGGTCGCTATGCAGGCCGCTATGCAGGCCGCTATGCAGGTCGCTATGCAGGTCGCTATGCAGGTATGCAGGTCGCTATGCAGGCCGCTATGCAGGTATGCAGGTCGCTATGCAGGTCGCTATGCAGGTCGCTATGCAGGCCGCTATGCAGGCCGCTATGCAGGTCGCTATGCAGGCCGCTATGCAGGCCGCTATGCAGGTCGCTATGCAGGCCGCTATGCAGGCCGCTATGCAGGTCGCTATGCAGGCCGCTATGCAGGTCGCTATGCAGGCCGCTATGCAGGCCGCTATGCAGGTCGCTATGCAGGTCGCTATGCAGGTATGCAGGTCGCTATGCAGGCCGCTATGCAGGCCGCTTAGCAGGCCGCTATGCAGGTCGCTATGCAGGTCGCTATGCAGGCCGCTATGCAGGTCGCTATGCAGGCCGCTTAGCAGGCCGCTATGCAGGTCGCTATGCAGGCCGCTATGCAGGCCGCTATGCAGGTCGCTATGCAGGCCGCTATGCAGGTCGCTATGCAGGTCGCTATGCAGGTCGCTATGCAGGTATGCAGGTCGCTATGCAGGTCGCTATGCAGGCCGCTATGCAGGTCGCTATGCAGGTCGCTATGCAGGTCGCTATGCAGGTCGCTATGCAGGTCGCTATGCAGGTCGCTATGCAGGGCTCGAATCCTGCAGGGCTCGGGCTCAAGTCCCTCACAGCTCGAATCCTGCAGGAGAACTTGAATCCTGCCGGGGGCTTTGTTAACTTTGGGCGTGACCTGGTTCATCGACACAAGCTCCCTTTACCCTCGACGTGGCCGTGCACATCCACTACATAGCAGGAAGAAGTGCAGCTGTTGGGTCAACATGAAGTCATGTGTTTACGTGCGTGTGCGTGTGCGTGTGCGTGTGCATCTGTGCATGTACGTCTGTCCGTCTGTCCGTCACGTGCTGCGCTCCGGCCGGTGTCACCCGGCCTCCGAGCCGTCGGTTTCTTTTACGAGTCCTCTTGTGAGTGTGAGGTTGCTGCTGCTGCTGTCAGCAGCACGCCGTTCCCTGACCTCAGGTCTGCCGTCGGCCTCGCTGAGCTCCGGCTCTATTGTTGTAGCGCCGTGTGTCTCGGTAGCTAAGCAGCCGTTGGCACGCAGCCACGCCGAGCTGCAGGAGCTTAGTCAGACACACACACACACTGAAAACATTAAATTCATACGCCCATACAGGCTTTAGTGTTGATTTGTTTTTTTGGGTGGGTCAGACTTGCCCAGAGTCGATCTTTACGAGCCTTTTTTTTACAAATTGTGTTTATTACGACAATCAAGACAAAAGTAAATTGTCATGTTTTTTACACCATGCTTCAAGTTACTGTGAGGATCTTTTATCTGGTCCTGAACCAGTCTCAGTGTAGTCCTGGTCCTCTACAGACCTCCATCAGTAAACAGACCACCAGAGAGAAGGTAGTCTGGTTCTAGAGTTCTTCTTAAAGCTCCTCGTCGGAGCCACCGGGTCGGATTCTGGTGAAACCAGATATCGACATGCAGGTTCACCAGAACCTCCTTCAGGTCAGACTCCAGCAGACAGTCCACCGTGGACAGACCCAGATCCAGCAGAGACCGGTCCACCGTGGACAGACCCAGATCCAGCAGAGACCGGTCCACCGTGGACAGACCCAGATCCAGCAGAGACCAGTCCACCGTGGACAGACCCAGATCCAGCAGAGACCGGTCCACCGTGGATGCGGGCTGAAAAACCAGAAGGAAGGCTGTTTGTGACAGACTGATAATTCAGCGCTCTGGACTCGGATGTGTTCAATAACCGGAACCTTCTCTTGGTCTTCGGTGTCTGGATCATAGGGTGGAAACAGCTCCCTCGACACTCCGGAGTGTGTGTGAGTGTGTGTGTGTGTGTGTGTGTGTGTGTGTGTGTGTGTGTGTGTGTGTGTGTGTGTGTGTGCACAGACGTAGTGTGTTTAGTATGCATGTGAGTGTGTGGGATTAACCCCTCGTGTCAGGGGAGCAGGTGTGGCCGAGGCTTTCATCCAGTTCTGCAGTTCCAACACACACAACCGTCCCCGTCCCCCCCCCCCGTCCCCCCCCTCCTTTGCCCCCCTTCACCCTCTTCCTGACACGTCCTCCATTTTGCTTTTAATCGCCTCCTTCCACTTCCCTCCTCCACCCCGACCTCAGGAAGAAGAAGACTCACAGCCGCTCTCACGATGAAGCCGCTCATAACTCAGAGTGTGACTCCTCCAAGTGGGAAGCGGAGGATTGCACGAGCAGGTGCAACGTTATCACCTGAATACACGTACAGTCCTGAATAGTACCTCCGTGGAGGCTCCTCCCACTCGGCGTCCACACACTCTACTCGTATGCTTTATGCATGTGTTTGCTGGGCGCTCTGAGCAGAAAGCGTTGAGCCTCACACGAGGAGGCCTGGAAGGGAAGCCACCTTCTTTCTAGTTGTTTCCTCTTGCTTTCAAAGATCGTATATATTCACCTTCTTTTTTCTTTTCTTTTTTGTCAATGAGTATAAGAGACGGGAGGACGTCCAACAAAGGTCGCGAACTTTAACCTGTGATGCCCTCAGGTTTCTGTAACAGGAAGTCCTCCGTCTCCTTTCTCTAACCGGAGCCGCCGGCTTTCATAACTTTAGTTCGGAAGAGTTTTGGTCAAATTCACAATTTGAATGCGTTTACAGCATTAATGGATCCCAAGGCAGGCGAGGTCTGAGTCTCTTGGTCGTAACCGGAGTGATGACCAGCATCCGACTGTGAAATAACCCCCAGAATCCCTCCTGCTTATGTACGATGTATATCGTTTTGTTAAATAATCCACCGTAAATATTCTCAGCAGACGCGTTGGAGACAGAAAAACATTCCTTCAGTCACAGAGGAGTTGGTCTAGACGTGTGTGTGTGTGTGTGTGTGTGAGTGTGTGTGTGCGTGTGTGTGTGTGTGTTTGAGTCATCTCTGAAGTCAGCGTTTACGTCCACCTCACTCAGTAAGAAGGATAAGTCACGTGTCCTCCGACCTCAGTCCTGACCCTGAACAAGATGAAGGTCTTGTTCTGTAAAACTAGTGTGTGTATGAATTAAAGGGCCAGTGCGCATCATTTAGGGGATCTGTTGACATGTAATGTAACATATATAATATATAATAGTGTATTTTGGTAGCTTATAATGAGCACTTGGTATCTTTATGGGGAGCGGCCCAGAGAGGGTACAAACCAAACCAGCTCCGTGTGTGTTTTATTTTAGTTTTTGATACTGAATTAAATGAATTAGTGTTTTGTTTGTTTGTTTGTTTGTTTGTTTGTCGTCTGTTTGAACATGTATAAGTAGACGTGGACATCTAGTGTTCAGTGGAAGGTTTTCAGGGCAGCGATGAATGAAACGTGAACTGCATGTGATGGTTCTTAATGTTTGTGTTCCTCTTGTTCTTCAGGGCGAGAGGAGGACACATGAAGCATGAGAGGGTGAAACTGAGACTCAGCTGACCCTTCCCCTTCCTCCTCCTCCTCCTCCTCCTCCTCCTCCTCCTCCTCCTCTTCCTCTCCCCGTGTCCTCCATTCACTCAGCACCCTCCCTTCCCTTCCCTTCCCTCCCTCCCCTTCCTCTCCCCTTCCTGTGTCCCTCACCCTGTTGGACATCACCCATCTCGCCTCCCCTCCTCCTCCTCCTCCTCCTCCTCCTCTTCCTCCTCTTCCTCCTCCGACCTCAATCAGCCCGATGTTCTCCCCGGAGCAGGAAAACATCTCCACCACCGCCTCCACCAAAGTGCCAGTGAAGTATGGCGAGCTCATTGTGCTGGGGTAAGCAACACACACCTGGAAGCATCCTGACGTACACATGTTTACATTTATTGATTTATTTAATAGTATTTATCTTCGTTACAGCAGCATTCGTACACACAGGTTACGCACTAAAATATTAAAAAAATTTACAATATATTTAAAAAAAATATAATATAAAATGCACAATATATACAACAATATAAAAAATATAATATAATAATATGGAAAATGCACAATATATACAACAATATAAAAATAGATTATAATAATAAGGAAAATGCACAATATATACAACAATAACGGGAGGAAATTATCTTTGTCCATAAAACGTAGAAAACACCATTAAAATGTAAATAAGACCACGATGCAGTCTTTCAGGTGGGGTGATTGTGTCCCGCCCCTCCTCCACTGTGATTGGACCGCTGGGTGCAGTGTTTTTACAGCCACCAGAAGAAGAAAGAAAACCGCATATATAAGTATTTAATTATCTCCTGAACAAGGTCACAAAGACTGCTTAGAGGTGAACTATTTATAATTCATAAATAGTATTAACAAGCTTTTAAAGAGGTTTATGAGGTGGGAAATGCATTTGGTTCACACACTTTTAGTTTTTAGTAAAAAAACAAAGTGCAATCTCAGAGATAATCTTAATTTGGGAACAATGGAGATCGTCGTGGCAACGAGGAAACAGAGGCGTTGGAAGTGAGCTCGCTGAGATGTCGTCAACACGTCGTGACAGATTTTGGGGAGAATAACTT